>NW_028261394.1:13073463-13368463 GCF_051295495.1 Thamnophis sirtalis
GGGGCAGTGGTCATCTCTGTTTCAAAGTCAAAGAGCCAGGACTGTTAGAAGACATCTCTGTGGTCATGTGGCCGGCTAGACTAAAGGTTGAAGGGGCACGGAACGCTGTTACCTTCCCACCAAAGATGGTTCCTGTTTTTCTACTTGCATTTTTTACGTGCTTTTGAGCTAGGTTGGCAGAAGCTGGGACGAGTAAGGGGAGCTCACTCCATTATGCAGCCTTTCTGACAAGCTCAGCATCTTAGCCACTAAGCCACTGCGTCCAACAATATGTGTAGGCTCAAATAAATCTTCTATAGTGCAACCTAACTGGTGATCCTGATTCTTTGTGCTTGACACATTCCCCGTGAACAAGGCAAATTCTTGCATTTGCTGATCTGGCTTTCTTACCTCCATCAAGATAGAGCTCATCAAGAGGAAACCAATCTGTTTTGCTATATGATGGCAGGAAAGCACATCCTTCATCATGAGCCACAGCCTCGGCGCATGAATCACTCACCCAACTATGCTCCTGAGCACTCTCTAAAATAATAAAAAATAGAAGAAAAACATTTTTAAAGGCCGCATTGGATTTAAAAAGTTTCAAAGCTGCCCCACGAGAGCTGGGATATCCAAGCTTGGCAAGTGTTGTGGCCTGCCAGCGGCCAGTGGAGCTGGCAGCAGATTCGGACAGTGAGGAGGTTGGGGAGGAAGATGGGCCAGTCCTGGAGTCTGGGGAAGGCTCTGATGAGGGCTCTGTGTCGGAGGCAGAGAGGGTGCCAGAGCCGTATGCCAGTTATCAGCTGCCTTCAGAGCCAGATGTCAGTGAGGCAGAAGAACAGCTGGAGCCTGTTCCTAGTGTGCGCATGCACAGGGTTGCAAGACGAAGGGAACAGCTAAAGAACAGTCGACTTGGGAGGAAGGCCACAGGTGATAGATATAAGATATATGATAGATAGATTATAGAGATAGATAGATGATAGATAGGTGATAGATAGGTAGGTAGGTAGATAGTAGATATATAGATGATAGATAGATAGAGAGATGATAGATAGATAGATAGATAGATAGATAGATAGATAGATAGATAGATAGATAGATAGATAGATAGATAGATAGATAGATATAGATGATGGATGGATAGATAGATAGATAGATAGATAGATAGATAGATAGATAGATAGATAGATAGATAGATAGATAGATAGATAGATGATAGATAGATAGATAGATGATAGATAGATAGATGATAGATGGATGGATGGATGGATGGATGGATGGATGGATGGATGGATGGATAGATAGATAGATAGATAGATAGATAGATAGATAGATAGATAGATAGATAGAGATAGATGATGGATAGATAGATAATAGATAGATAGATAGATAGATAGATAGATAGATAGATAGATAGATAGATAGATAGATGATAGATAGATGATGGATAGATAGATAATAGATAGATAGATAGAGAGATAGATAGATCGATCGATCGATCGATAGATAGATAGATAGATAGATAGATAGATAGATCGATAGATAAGCAGGTAGGTAGGTAGATAGGTACGTAGTAGATAGATGATAGATAGCAGATAGCAGTTAGATAGATGTAGATGTAGATAGATAGCAGATACAGAGAGAATTAGATGATAGAAAAGATGATAGATAAAATAGGGGAGAGACAGAGAGAAACCTTTTTTTAAAAAGTAACACCAACTTGCATGAGGAGCCTGGCAGAGTATCAAGGGCCTTTCCAGTGTTGTTATTCCACATACCCGCAACCCAGCTTTCTTGTGAGTCAAAGTCACCCCAACCTGCCAACAAACGGCAATCTGTTTGGATGCCACTTTCGGAAATCGAAAGTGGCACCCAAACAAAGCATCTCTGTTCCCGATTCCTGGAAACCTCACATTGGCATTTTATGAAAAGGTTGCCCGGTACTGATTTGCATGTTGGAAGCCGCCAATAAAGCTGCCAGCATAAAGGGAAAAGGCTTTCTGTTTGAAATCAAACATTTTTTTTTGGCATCCATTGAGTCAAGAGGATAGAAAATAAGGGGAACTGCAGTTGGCAGTAGATGCAGAAATTACTGTTTCTGAAGGAGTGGGAGAGAAATACGAGGGGCTCAGGTATCCAAGGGGGCTTTGGAGGGAGGGAGAGGCAGGAGAGCATCACACCCAGAGGTGAGCTGTTGCCGGTTTGGACCACAGGCTGCGTCCGCCCACTTGTTCCGGCACTATTTTTCCGACCTAGGCTTCCCCAAAAAGCACGAGGCAGAGTCCTGGTCCCGACAACACCCCTTTTATTAAACGAATGTGAATTCCTCCCATTCACCTTCAGCCAAGGCCTGGCAAACAGTCCTTCAAAGGAATATTTATGACCACAGACCTCATCTATCTTGGGAAGCTGCCATGTAAATATTTTCCAAATGAGGTGCTGTGCAGACTGGGCACAGAGTCTCTGAGATTCACGGACAGATCTTCACACTCCTGAAACTAATCTAATGACTGACTGAACAAATTGTTTCCTGCAAAAGCCCCCTCCCCTTTCGCTCCTCTTTTATTTCCTCTGGGAGGGGCCATTCATCATCCACCTGTGGCCTTACTCCCAAGTCGACCCCTGTTTCTTAGCTGTTCCCTTCATCTGGCAGCTCTGCGCATGCGAATATTGGGAACAGGCTCCAGCTGTTCTTCTGCCTCACTGATGTCTGACTCTGAAGGCAGCTGATAACTGGCATACGGCCCTGGCCCCCTCTCTGCCTCCAACACAGAGCCCTCATTAGAGCCTTCCCCAGACTCCAGGACTGGCCCATGTTCCTCCCCAACCTCCTCACTGTCCAATTCTGCTCCCAGCTCCACTGGCCATTGGCAAGCCACAGCAGTTATCCCGTTCTGTATCTCACTCTCTGGCTTGCTCGCCCCACCTACGCAGAGCAGTTGATTTCCACACCTCATTGTTTCTACTCATCGCAGCTGCCCGAGAAGGTGTGCTGGAAGCAGTGTGCAGGAAATTTGAAGCCACGTGCAAGCCGCACGTGCACACATTTTCGGTTCTGCACTAGGCAAATCAGTTGTTAAATTATATGAAGCCCACCTCTGATCACACCTCATATCTTGGGTTCAACAAGACATTGCCTCAAAAGCTTCCGTTCAAATAACAGTCGAAACAACAAAATGTGGACTTTAGGAGCCAATGCAGACAGCCTACACATTGTACATAATTTTGATTTAATTATGGAACTCTTCAATTTTATATAGTCACCCATCTCACAAAAAGGGGAGAGGGGAATCTTACACCTTTATTATCCCAATAGTGAGTTTGTATTTCAGATGCCTCAATAATCCTCAGGCTAAGTTCACACATTGCACTGAGAAATGCATTAACTTATTTTCTTGAATAAACTATAATGCCAGTCCACTAAACCAAAATAAACCAAACTAAATCATGATGCCAGATCATCTGTGATAGCGGCGATAGCGCAACCCTGCAGGTTTAATTCGTTGCTTATTCATAAGCGTGATTAATAGTTGCAGAATTAGGTCTCCCCAGCCATTCGGTGTCCCAAGTCACAAGCCTACCAGTTCCCTTAACCCATTATGCTATAACACGGATCCTTTAAGTCTGATCTAAGAAGTTATGAAAACCCACTTAGTTGAAAATCATAACCATGATGGTCTCCTCTGTCAAATGGAGGCAGCTAGCCACAATGGCATCATTAACCATGGCTAAATATATTTTTTAAAAATGGTCTAGCAAATTGTGTGAATACAGACATAGCTACAACTGTTCAAGTCAACTTATGGCTCTTAATGGGGCCTGATTAATCATTCCCACTGTAGAAATTATGTCCTTACTTCTATTCTTTTCAACAAGTTTCTACCCATCACTTTTTATTTTCCAAAGCACCTGAGGGAAGGATAAGTCAACCTCCCTTCTTTGCTACGGTACCTCAAGTGCTAGAAGATGGCTATCATGTCACCGCAACCTTCTCTCCCCTGAGATCTTCCTTTCACTGCTGGCTTGAACTTCTTCTCTTGATGTTCAGCCCATCTTTGGATTTGGCTGGGTCAGACTATAAACCTCTGGTGCTCCCTTGTGTCCTCAAAGCAGGACAGGTTTACATGAATCCAGGGACGATTCTGGATCTGATTTCTGACGTACGCTGGGCTCCTTCTTCCTGGTCAAACATGCTCCCCGCTTGCAGATATCATTAAAACCATTTGAGCATTGTGCTCTTCCCTTCAATTCCTTCAAGGCACTTTGACCCATAATGTTGTGTAGGAATTGTCCATCACTGAGCTCCTTGGTTCTACTCTCTCCCCCACCCACCCCCAATGCAAAACCTTCCGGAGTCAAATCCCCGCTTAGTCCAGACTTCAATGAGCCCTTAGCAACTCTCCACCGTGGAAATGAGCGCATACATTCCAAACTTGCGCGTTCGGGATAGGTGATGCATACACACGACGCGTGTTGTGGAGGTTGTTGCCGTGCCCCTGGGGCTCTACCTCACAACCTCCCCCTCCCCACAAGCTTTCCCGGCCTCGGGGGCGTCTACCTGCCCCTTACCTCCTTATTGTCTCTCCTGTGCAAGCCTGTTTTCCACCTCCGGATTGATTGAGAGCTTTCTTGCGACCCACAGATCCCGCGCAGTTGGGGGGGGGGCGAAGCTAGGCACGGCACGGCACTGCACGGCACGGCACGGCACGGCACCAGTAGCTCAAGATCGCCCGGGCGAAGAAGCTGGCGCCTCCGCAGAAGATCCTGGAGAGGTTTGGTGCGCCCTCGCCTGCCCAGCCACCGCCGCCGCCCCTCCCTCCCTGCTTGCTCCACGTGGCGTCCTGCTCGGGGGCGGCATTTTAAAGAAACCTGGCTTGGGGGTGGGGTGGGGTGGAAAACGCCCCCCCCCCACACGCGTGGCAAGTTTCTCCTTCTGCAAGCGCTGCGTCTGATTTTCTCTTTTTCCTGCGCAAAGTTGGAGCTGGCACAGATCGCCCTGGGCTCGGTTCTGGAGGGGTGGGTGCGTTCACACGAGCTTCCATACGGGAGATGGACTCCCCAGAGTTACAAAGCCAAGAGAATGGCTGAGAGTGGAGGGTGCATTTTTTTAATTCTTATTTTTTATTTGACAATCGTTTCCAAGATAATAGATATAAGAATCAACATGAGTACGAATGAAATGGGGACGAATAAATGGGGACAGTAGGACAGGGGCGGTAGGCACGCTGGTGCGCTTATGCGCGCCCCTTACAGACCTCTTAGGAATGGGGTGAGGTCCACTGTAGACAGCTTAAGGATAAAGTATGGGGGGTTTGAGGATGTAATAACAGAATCAGGTAGTGCATTCCAGGCATTGACCATTCTGTTGCTGTTGCTCAAGTCGTATTTTCTGCAATCAAGTTTGGAGCGGTTTGCCTTGAGTTTGTATCTGTTGTGTGCTGTTGTAGTATTACGGTTGAAGCTGAAGTAGTCATTGACCGGTAGGACGTTGTAGCGGATAATTTTGTGTAATACACTTAAGTCTGACCTTAGGCGTAGTTTTAGGTTGTCCAAGCCCAACCTTTCAAGCCTGGTGTTGTAGAGAATTCTGTTGCGAGCAGAGGAGTGGAGGCAGTGGTGGGTTTCAAAAAAAATTCGAACCTACTCTGTGGGTGTGGCCTACTTTGTGGGAGTGGCTTACCGGCCATGTGACCTGGTGGGAGTGGCTTGCCAGCCATGTGTTTTCTTTCTTTCTCTCCCCCAATCTCTCCTTCCTTTTGTCTTTCTGTCCCTTTTTCCTTTTTTTCTTTCATCTCTCTCTCACTTTTTCTTCTTTTCTTTTTTATTTCTTCCTTTCTCTTTCTCTCTCTGTGTGAGTCTCTCTCTCTCTCTCTCTCTCTCTCTCTCTCTCTCTCTCTCTCTCTCTCTCTCTCTCTCTCTCTCTCTCTCTCTCTCTCTCTCTCTCTCTCTCTCTCTCTCTCTCTGTGTGTCAGTGGTGGGTTTCAAAAAAATTTGGAACCTCTTCTGTAGGTGTGGCCTGCTTTCCGGGTCCACTGGTGGAACCTCTTCTAACCGGTTCGGTAGATTTGACAAACCGGTTCTACCGAGTTGGTGCAAACTGGTAGGAACCCACCTCTGAGTGGAGGACTCTTCTCGTGAAATATTTCTGGACTCGCTCAATTGTATTAATATCTGATATACAGTGCAGACTCCAGACAGATGAGCTGTATTTGAGAATTGGTCTGACAAAGGCTTTGTATGCCCTAGTTAGCAATACAATATTCCCAAAGGAGAAGCTTTGTAACATTAGGTTTATAACTCTTAAAATATTTTTGCTGATGCTCTTACAGTGAGCTCTAGCACTTAAATTGTTTGATATGAGTACTCCAACGTCCTTGACAGAGTGAGGGTCGTCTGTGAGGTCATATCCGCGTAGCTTGTATTTGGCAGCTTCTTGACTCTTAGGCTTTGTTTCCGATGTGCTAAGTTAAGTTCACAGGCATAAATTGTGGCTTAGCACATGGGAACATAACCATAAAGTGGTTGGCTTGGTTCTGGCTCAGTATGTTTCTATTTCCTCTGATGAGTCTATAATGTCCCATTAAATTAAAGCTTCATCACTGGAAACTTTCAAGAAGAGACTGGACTGCCATCTGTCAGAAATGGTGTAAGGTCTCCTGCTTGGGTGGGGGTTAGACTAGATGACCTCCAAGGTCCCTTCCAAGTCTGTTAATCCATTAAATAACAGAAAGCAACCAATTGCCATTTAATAGCAATCGCTTATTTCATTTATTCTTTGACTCTCGTCCAAATGAAGAGGGAGATTTTGGCTTTGGCTGCTGAACCCTCAGAACAGGTTTCAATTTGGAATTAGTGTGTGGTTTTGGCAGGTTATAAGGATATAAACCGTGACTGATGCAAAATATGAAATAAGTGGCTACACCACATTTTAAGCCATTTTTCATGGGTTGGATTGGCAATACAATCGTCAGACTACAATAGCAGTTCATTTTTCCAAACCTCTATTATTCTCTTTTTAATTTTAATCTGTTTTTCCTAGTCTCAACAACATTAAGAAGTATGGAGTTATACTCCAAGAATCCATCCATCCATCCATCCACCCACCCACCCACCTATCCATCCATCCATCCATCCATCCATCCATCCATCCATCCATCCATCCACATACTAACTCTAATTCTTGGAGTAGTAAGCCTTACAACTTAAAGTTACTGAGATTGTACCTCAAGGTACAAATATCCTATCAGTTTCATTCTACAAAAAGGACCATAAAATAAACCTAATTTATTTTATTACTTTATTTTCTTATCATTCCTTGTAGATTAAAAAAAAGATTTGTAAAAACTAGATAATGATTAAAAAGGTAAAGGTTCTCTTCGCACATAGGTGCTAGTTGTTCCCGACTTTAGGGAGCAGTATTCATCTCCATTTCAAAGCTGAAGAACCAACACTGTCCGAAGATATCTCTGTGGTCATCTGGCCGGCATGATTAAACAATGAAGGAGCATGGAATGCTGTTCCCTTCCCACCAAAGGTGGTGCCTATTTTTCTACTTGCAGTTTTACATGTTTTCAAACTGCTAGGGTGGCAGAAGCTGGGACAAGTAACTGGAGCTCACTCCGTTACCTGGCATTAGGGATTCGAACCGCCAACCTTTCTGATTGACAAGCTCAGCTACTGAGCAACCGCATTCCTAGAAAATGATTAAAATATCCTAACTTTAGACTTGGGGGGGGGGGCTTCCAGAAAGACCAAACTACCCTCTTTCTGAAGAAAGTTTAAATCATCAGTGTTCACCTTTTTGCTCTCCAGTTCTATTCACAACACTTTGAATGGCAGCCTGTGTCAAAAAAACCCTTGGGAAGAAAAGCATTCTGCCTTGTTCATTTATTCCCAAGCACTTCTACATCAAACCAATTCATTTTAAACATCCCGTTTCCAGTAGAAACCAGAAATTTCTTGCCTCTTGCTAGGATGGAATTGGCTTGCCAACATTTTAGTTTTTGGCTTAATACAGACAATCCTTGACTCACAACCACAATTCAGTCGAAAAATGTCTGTTGTTAAGGGAGACATTTGCAAAGCGAGTTTTGCCCCATTTGGGTTGGTTCTCAAAGACTTGCGCCAGATTTATGCAAACTCACTTGGGCCATGTGTGATTCCTCACACAGCCTTCGTTGTGGGTTCAATAATTTTGCTCCACTGATTGGTTTAGAGATAATTCATTAGATACGCTACAACCCGATCGTTCGTTTTCACATTGCAAAGCCTCGCGGGAGTCCTTTGAGCTGAAAATGAGATGGAGAAAATTATTTTAATAGGATTCTTTTTTTAAAAAAAAAGATGGCAAACCCACATTTTAAGGGCATTTTTTTTTTTTAAAAACCAACCTTCTAAGATAGCCGAGGGCAATCAAACGTAAAAAACCTGGCATCAGCCCAAGTTGTGTGCTGAGAACAAAGTTGTACACTTGTATGCTGTAGTGCAGGGTTCCTCAAACTTTTTAAACAGGGTTGATTCACGGTCCCTCACACTGTTGGGGGCTGGACCGGCTGGGTGGGCGTGGCTAGGTGGGCATGTGGCTGGGTGGGCATGGCCAATTAACAGTCCATTTTGCCTTTGTCCTTGCTGTACTTGCGTCTCCCCTACTCATCCACTGGCCCTGGATTGTATCGCTGTGAAAAACATCCTGAAAGGCTGTTTTTAAAGTGTTTTTAAAGACTTTTAAAGCACTACTTTGCTTTTCAAGCCAGCAGCAGCCCCTCCCCTTCTCCCCACCGGTGCTGGATCATGTGGCTGCACTGGTGAGATCAGCCCTCAAGTCAGCTGGCCATCTACTGCACCCTTCAACCTTACATTCAGCATCGGTGTGATCAGAAGTGCAGCTTCAACCGGTTGAAATAACTAACTAGAAGTGCAGCTGGAGTGGATGCTCGCTGGAAGATAAGGCCGATGGTGAGGGGCGAGCGAAGGGCGTGGTGGAATCCCACCAGTCCACAGGCTGGATACTTTTCATTGGTGGGCTGTATCTGACCTGCAGGCTGTAGTTTTGAGGATTAGTAGTCTGAAGATTGCTCAGCTGCACAGACCCAGCAGTTCATTTTTCACTTGGTGTCTATTCTTTTGCATTTCCTTTGCCAGTTCTTTGCATTCACTCAAAGCTTCTTCAGTTGCAGGAAATCTGGACATTACAGATGGCCGAAGTTGGGGGGCTGGGGCACAGTTGTGAAAGGGAAAGGTTGCTTCATATTGTTAAGCCACTTCTTGGTGTCCCTGGTCAATATTTATTGACTGCAGAGAAATGAAAACATAAAAAAGAGAGCAAAAATGTTTTTCTCAGCTCTCTCAAAGAATTCAGGGGGCCTTTACCGGAAGGAGGAATAATAACAGCAGAGTTGGAAGGGACCTTGTAAGTCATCTAGTCCAACCCCCTGCCCAAGCAGGAGACCCTCCACCATTTCTGGCATATGGCAGTCCAGTCGCTTCTTGCAAGCCTCCAGTGATGATGCTCCCACAAATTCACTCCATTGTTAATGAGTTTCTATTCCTAAAACCTGGAATAGGTTTTAAACAAGGAAGCATTTTTTTAACTTAACAGGTTCCAGGGTCTGAAAACTTTGAAAACTCCTGATTCAGAAAACCAATGTTTTCCTGGTGGACTATCTGGAAAATTGCAGGATGGGTTTCAATTTTGGAAGGAGTTATAATGTCTCCCTCATTCTCCCCCTTTTACTCTTTCTCTGGGTCTACCTCATTCCCTCTCTTTCTCTCATTCTCTCTCTCTCTCTCGTTTTTCAGCTGGTTCTTGGAAAACGTTTGCTTGTGTTTCATAATTAAGAACAGCGATTTTAAGAGGCTACCGAATACTATTAGCCATTTTCTTGAAAGCTTATGGGAGAAGGGATGGATAGGATTCTAAATATTAAATCAAATCAAATCGCGTTGGTCTGAATAGAGTCAATATGAAAAGCATAATGGCAGCTGTAAAGTATGCAGGTAAGCCAGTGGTGCGTTCCGGATCCCTTTCCAACCCGTCCATATGGATGCGCGCAGCACGCACATGTGTCTTAGCGCCTCCGCGAGCCTCTGCGACACTCCAGCTGCTCAGTGGAGCATCACACAGGTGCTGTATGCACCGTGCACAGAAGCGCTGAAGACTTAAAAGACTGGTAAGGAGCTTGGGCGGGCCCTCCGAGCCCCGTCCCGGAACAGTATCCGGTGCTCCAGGCAGGCTCCGGTATGCCCATACCAGGGCATACTGTCTGCATCCCACTGAGCATTCCCTTCTCGCCCCTATGGGTGGCCTGGGTCTGCCTCAACCTTGGGGTCGCTATCAGAAGCTTGGGAGTTTGGAGGTTCTGTGAAGTACAGGTAATCCTCAACTTACGACCAGGATTGACTTCAAAATTTCTGTTCTTAAGTGAGATGTTTGTTAAGTGAATGTTGCCCCATTTTACATCCTTTCCTGCCACGGTTGCTAAGTGAATCACTGCCGGTATTAAGTTAGTAAGGCGGTTGTTAAGCGAATCTGGCTTCACCATGGACTTGGCTTGGCAAAAGGGGATCACAGGACAGCCATCATAAATATGAGTCAGTTGCCAAATGTCTGAATTTTGATCATGATCATGGGGATGGTAAGTGTGAAAAATGGTCGTAAGTCCCTTGTTTCAGTGCTGTTGTAACTTTGAACAGTCACTAAATGAACTGTTGTAAGTCGAGGAATACCTGTAGCTGTTCCTAACACTCAAGATCACATGATGTTAATAGCACTTTATAAGGCCTTGGTAAGGCCACACTTGGAATCCTGCATTCAGTTTTGGTTGCCATGATGTAAAAAAGATGTGGAGACTCTAGAAAGAGTTCAGAGAAGAGCAACCAAGATGATTAGGGGACTGGAGGCTAAAACATATGAAGAACGGTTGCAGGAATTGGTTATGTCTAGTTTAATGAAAAGAAGGACCAGGGGAGACTGATAGCAGTCTTCCAATATCTCAGGGGTTGCCACAGAGAAGAGGGAGTCAAACTATTCTCCAAGGCACCTGAGTGTAGAACAAGAAGCAATGAGTGGAAACTAATCAAGGAGAGAAGCAACTTAGAACTGAGGAGAAATTTCCTGACAGAACAATTAATCAGTGGAACAATTTGCCTCCAGAAGTTGTGAATGCTCCAACACTGGAAGTCTTTAAGAAGATGTTTGATAGCCATTTGTGTAAAACGGTATAGGATTTCCTGCCTAGGCAGGAGGTTGGACTAGAAGACCTCCAAGGTCCCTTCCAACTCTGTTATTCTATTCTATTCTATGTTCTGTTCTGTTCTATTCTATTCTATTCCCTGTTCTATTCTGTTTTATTCTGTTCTATTCTGTTTTATTCTGTTCTATTCTATGCTATTTTATTCCCTGTTCTGTTCTATGTTCCGTTCTGTTCTGTTCTATGTTCTGTTCTGCTCTGTTCTGTTCTATTCTATTCTAATCTCTGTTCTCTTCTCTTCTGCACTCTTTCAGGCAGAGAGAGATATTATTGTCCCTAGAGAGCTCTAATATAAGTCCCTCTCCCAGCTTAGGAGTTACCCTCAAGGGGTCCTACCACCACTGGGAGCATTTTGATTTTTACTTTCCATAAGTATTTGTGTCTCTATTGACTCCTGGTGGCTGCCTTAACAAGTCCATGCAGTTTTCTTGGCAAGATTTGAGAAGTGGTTTTGCTGTTGACTCCTTCTTCCCAGAACTATGAGAGAAGGCCCAGCTTAAGGTCATCCAGCTGCCTTCATGCCTAAGGCAGGACTAGAACTCACAGTCTCCTGGTTTCTAGTTGGTTCCCAACCCACTACACCAAACTGGCTCTTGAATCTTAATCATGACCCTGCATTAAAGATCGGACAGGCACTTCTAGGCGAGGCATAAGAAGGAAGTCCAAAAAATGAAGAAACCTGTCTCCGATTACCACAATATGGAATTTGAAACTGAACTTCATAACTGGTTGCTCATTCAAGTTTATGGAAACTGAAATTTATAATGCCACATTCTGTTTTAATTCACCAAAGTCTACAGCAAAGAAGTGGAGAAATAGCTTGGACACCCAGATTCAGGACCCTGGAGAGAGCACAGGTACTGCCCTAGCTTCAGCACCATAGAGCGATCTTAAGGGCATGTTGAATGTTTCAGGACCATGGAGAGCAACACCAAAGATAAAGACCAACTGCCCTACTTCTGATTTGACCCAAGTGCTGTATTCATACAAGACACACACACACACCCTATGGTTGGGAAACAGGCCTCTGGTGATACTTTACCAGACCTGCAAATGGCTCTTCACAAAAATTACCCTGCCTAAATCCCTGACTCCCCCACCTTGGATCTACAGCCAAAGTGCCATAGCTTTCTTGTATGTATACAACCTTCTGATCATGGCAATCCAAAAATGACAGTCTTTGAAGTCAGGATACAAGCCAAACTGAGGTAGAGGCAGGTAGCACCCCAACCTTATTCAGCAGCTTTCTAGTTGAGCTAAATATTACATCTATGGCGTAAATATAGTGAAGAAGGACAAGGCTGTTGACTTAAACCCTATAGGCACTGAGGCTCATTGGAAGCCCTTGGCCACTAGGCTTCACCCCATGTCTTCAACAACAACCTGATTTCAAGGGGATAGGATAGGACTAGCATATCACTGCAGCAGAGATATGGAACCATTACAGGTAACGGTTTCCATGTCCAGTCGGGTCCAACTCGAGGGAGCAGTGCTTATCTCCTGCTTTTGTCGATAGCAATAGCACTTAGCTCTTAGACTTACATACTGCTTCATAGTGCTTTACAGCCCTCTTTAAGCGGTTTACAGAGTCAGCTTTTTGCCCCCAACAAAGGGAAAGGGAAGGGAAGGGAAGGGAAAGGAAAGAAAGAAAGAAAAGGAAGGGAAAGGAAAAAGGAAAGGAAAGAAAGGAGGAAGGGAAAGGAAGGAAAAAGGGAAAGGAAAGAAAGAAAAGAAAGGAGAAAGGAAAGAAAGAAGAAAGGGAAGGGAAGGGAAGAAAAAAGGAAAAGGAAGGAAAAAGAAAAGAGAAGGAAAGGAAGGGAAGGGAATAAGGAAGTGAAAGGAAAGGAAAAGAAAGGAAAAAGGAAAGGAAAGAAGGAAAGGAGAAAAAGAAGGGAAGGAAAAAGGAAAGGGGAAAGGAAAGAAACGGGAAGGGAAGAGAAAGGAAAGAAGGAAAGGAGAAAGGAAAAAGGGAAGGGAAGGGAAGGCAAAAGGGAAGGAAGGAAAGGAATAGAAAGAAGGCAAGGCAAGGAAAAGCAGGCAGATGAACCTGTTTCAGAAACTGAGCACCAAACTCAATTCTGGCTGAGAAAGAACAGACACAGCCATTCCCAATTTTGTGAGGGTCGCTTCAGGGTTGTGTTTGACCTTGGGGGCAGGGTGGGCATGGCCAGTTCGATGTCACTCCTGTTGGGGACACCTGTTGGTGCCCTGAGTTCTCTGCCAGCGAAAACAGGAGTGATGTTAAGCTGGCCACGCCCACCCTGGCCATGCCTCCCCCTGGCCACCCAAGGTCAAATACAACCCCGATGCAGTCCTCAATGAAATTGAGTTTGACACCCATGCTCCAGGTGGTCTTTCCCCATCTGTCTTGACTCCATCAGAAAGCAAAGATGAAGCTCGGGAGCCCATTTCCACTGGCAGAGGCACCGTGGGCCAGTCCTTTGCTGTTTCCAGGATGGCCCCGTGGGCCAGCTCTAAGCACCCTGTGGGCTGGATCCAGCCCCCGGGCCTTGAGTTGGACATCCCTGATCTGTCACATCAGGTTGGGAAACCGCTTTCTTTTTCATACCGACGTCCCTTGGTTAAAAGGAGTTCAGATTGTTGCAATAGAGCAATGGCTCTTTTAAAAATAGATATCAATGGAGATTTGGTTGTTTTTCCTTTAAAACAAAAAAAAGAAAGGACTCTCCTGGCTAAAGAATAGTTCTGTTCTGAAAATAGAGTTCTCTGGGTCTCCAGGGAGACTTCTCTTCTCAGCTGTGCACCAAAATGGCTGCAAAGAAAGCTCTAAACTTTGACGGCCATTGTGCAGTAGGGATTTTTGCAGCCAAAAAGACGGTGTTTCCTCTTCTCTCTCCCTTCTTTTCTTCGCAAGCAGGAAGGAGGAAGAGGAGAGCAAGAAGAAATAGCAATAGCAGCAATAGCAGTTAGACTTATATACCGCTTCATAGGGCTTTCAGCCCTCTCTAAGTGGTTTACAGAGTCAGCATATTGCCCCCAACAACAATCCGGGTCCTCATTTTACCCACCTCGGAAGGATGGAAGGCTGAGTCAACCCTGAGCCGGTGAGATTTGAACAGCCGAACTGCAGAACTACAATCAGCTGAAATAGCCTGCAGTGCTGCATTTAACCACTGCGCCACCTCGGCTCTTTGAAAAGGTCACCAGCCCGAGAAAGCCTCCAAGGACTCCTGTTCCAGGACAAGTTGCTGAGGCAATGGCTGACTCAGAAGGGGTAGCACAAGGAGAACACAAAAACAACAATGGTTCTTACGTTGTCTGTTGCCTGCTTCCTTCTGAGTTCTATTTCAGCTACAGCTCTTAGTGGGGCCTGAGATGTAGGCTTACAAGCCTATTCTGCAAGTGTCAGGATGGCCTCTTTGCTGGGCTCCCTTAGATGATGGCAACAAGAGCATGATATTGTGGGCCTCCAGTGGCCAGCAGAGCTGGCAGCAGATTCAGACAGTGAGGAGGTTGGGGAGGAACATGGGCCAATCCTGGAGTCTGGGGAAGGCTCTGATGAGGGCTCTGAGAGGGGGGCAGATAAAAGAAGAGAGAAAAATGAGAAAGAAGGCAAATTCTGGAGCGTGTCAGTTCAGAATATGGATGCTGTGGGTCTGAATTGGTCCCCTGGCATGGAAAGGGAGAGGGTGACTGCCCCATATTTTTTCTAAAGTCCTTTCCCCAAATCCTCCCTTGAGTGAAGTTTGGAATTACAATTATTTAAGATGAAGGAAATATTGTTTTTTTGGGGGGTGGGGGAGAGATATTAGAGCCAAAACAACTTTTTGCCTCTTAACCAATATTCCTTGGACTGTTGTGGGCCACCAGTAGCCAGTGGAGCTGGCAGCAGATTTGGACAGTGACGAGGTTGGGGAGGAACATGGGCCAGTCCTGGAGTCTGGGGAAGGCTCTGATGAGGGCTCTGTGTCAGAGGCAGAGATGGAGCCAGAGCCATATGCCAGTTATCATCTGCCTTCGGAGTCAGACATCAGTGAGGCAGAGGATCAGCTGGAGCCTGTTCCCAGTGTGCGCATGCGCATAGCTGCCAGACGAAGAGAACAGCTAAAGAATAGGGGTTGATTTGGGAGAAAGGCGATAGGTGGATGGTGAATGCCCCCTCCCAAAGGAAATAAAAGAGAAGCAAAAGGGGAGTGCAGTTTGCAGAAGACAATGAGTTCATTCCTGCATTCTTGCCAAGTATTGCAGCATCTGAAAGATATTGGCCTGGCCATTCTTCAAGGCTAATAAAGGCTGGTAATTATGAACTATCTTGAAAGACTGTGGGAAAGGAAAGACTTTGCTGGAGAGGAATTCACTGAAAATTAAATACAAGGGGTTTATCGGGACGAGGACTCGGCTTCGTGCTGCTGGGAAAGCCTAGGTCAGAACCCGTGATGACTTAGCAGTAAAAGATGCTGAGTTTGTCTGACAGGCCAGGTTCGAGACCCGAGTGCCACAGGATGGGGTGAATTCCCGTTACTTGCTCCAGCTAGCTCCTACCCACCTAGCAGTTTGAAAGCATGCAAATGTGAGTAGATAAATGGGTACCACTTTGATGGGAAGGTAACTGCGTTCTGTGCACCTCAGTGTATCATCATGCTGGCCACATGACCACAGAAAGGGTCTTTGGACAACACTGCTTCATTGAGCCGTGGTGGCACAGTGGTCAGAGTGCAGTACTGTAGGCTACTTCTGCTGATTGCCGGCTGTCTGCAATTTGTCACTTCCAATCTCACCAGGCTCAAGGTTGACTCAGCCTTCCATCCTTCCAAGGTGGGTAAAATGAGGACCCAGATTGTTGGGGGCAATATGCTGACTCTGTAAACTGCTTAGAGAGGGTATAGAAGTTTAAGGGCTATTGCTATTGCAGTTTTCCTTCCTTCCTTCCTTCCTTCCTTCCTTCCTTCCTTCCTTCCTTCCTTCCTTCCTTCCTTCCTTCCAATGCAATATTGCTGGCTAACTCTGCCGACTGCCAGCAGTTCGATCCCAGGTGGCACAGTGGTTAGAGTGCAGTACTGCAGGCTACTTCAGCTGACTGCTATCTGCAATTTGGCAGTTCGAATCTCACCAGGCTCAAGGTTGACTCATCCTTCCATCCTTCTGAGGTGGGTAAAACGAGGACCCAGATTGTTGGGGGGAAGAGGCTGACTCTGTAAACCACTTAGCAAGGGCTGTAAAGCATTGTGAAGTGGTATATAAGTCTAAGTGCTATTGCTAAGTACTATTAAGCAAATTATAGTTTGGGAATCTAACAGTAAACATATTTCTTGCTGGTATGTATTTGTTCCCATTCAAAGAAGGAGACAAAATTAACTAATGCCTCATAGTTTGCTTCGTCTGCAGTGTATCCCCCCTTCTCTCCTCCACCAAAGGTCTCTTGGTCAATGGAGAGAGGTCACATTTAAGGCAGGGACCCACTAGCATCTATTAGCCGGGCCGTTTGCATCCGTTGCTGGAGGGGATCTCCAACCACCAATTATTTTGGGAGATGTCCTTCAGCAAGAGCTGGAAATAGCACAGCTCACACCAACCTCCATTTTCAGTTGAAAAACCAACCAGCAGCCTCTGAGGAGGCAGTTCAAAGCTGGGGAAGGAGATGGATTTTGATCTGAAACTTGAAAGGGAGGCCATGAGTGATGGCAAAAGTCCTTCTATCCTCCAGCTGTTTTCTCAATTTGAAGCAACTTTACTTTATTGTCATTGTACGTATATACACAGTTTACACATACAGCGAAATTCACATAACCCCCAGAGACCAGGCCCAACACACATAACAATCCCCAAACACCCCCCCCCACCTACCAATGATTCAGCCTCACCTTGGAAACCAGCCAAAAATATCCCTTAGAATGGAGCTAAATCAAAAGGAACCTCAGTCTAGACAGACAGTGAATTACGCTGCATCTCTTTTGCCTGGAGCAAAATTCTCAAATTGCCCTCAAGCTTGACTAAACCCCAGAGGATCTCAGAATCCAAGTAACTGTTCTGACCTTCCCCAAAAAGCACGAAACAGAGTCCTGGTCCTGACAAAACCCCTTTTATTAAACAAATGTGAATTCTTCTCATTCACCTTTAGCCTGGCAAACAGTCTTTCAAAGGAATATTTATGACCACAAACCTTATCTATCTTGGAAAGCTGCCATGTAACTATTTTCTCAAATGAAGTGTTGTGCAAGGAAAGCCTGGGCAGGGAGTCTCTGAGATTCACAGACAGATCTTCACACTCCTGAAACGAATCTAACAACCGACCGACCAAATTGTTTCCTGCAAAAGCCCCCTCCCCTTTCGCTCCTCTTTTATTTCCTATGGGAGGCAAACATTTTCAAGCGCCAAACTGGTAGTAGTGGCGGCCGGAACCCACCTTTGCACCTTGGGCATGAAAACCATTTGGATGACTTTGGACCAATTACCAGGAGATGGTGAGTTCTAGTGCTTCCGATTGGAAACCGATTGGGCGACTTTGAGCCAGTCACTCTTTCTCAACCAACCCACTTCACTAAGTTACTGCTGTGGTGAAAAGAAGAGGAGGAAGGAGTATTAGGTATGTTCTCAGTCTTGGAATTACTTATAAAGTAATAAAGGAAGGATTAAAAATCTAATAAATAAACCAGGGATGCAGATGTTTTCTAGAGTGAATGAAGTCCTAACAGAGGAAACAGCAAGGCTGGGTTAGAACTGGCACAAGTTAGAAAAAGACCAATTTTGAAGTGGAGAACTAAAGCAGTGTGAATGGGTTCCACCACAAAACCGCGGACGACAAAATCGCGGTCGACGAAAGCGCGCATTTGACGTCATCACAGCATGACGAAAACATCGCGCTGTGGTCAAAAAATGTAAAAATAAAGCGAAAACCTTACCCTAACCCCCCCAAACCTAACCCTAACCCTAACCTTAAACCTAACCCTTAACCTAACCCTAAATCTAACCCTTAACCTAACGCTAAACCTAACGCTAACCCTTAACCTAACGCTAAACTTAACCCTAACGCTCTAAACCTAACCCTAACCCTTAACCTAACCCTAACCCTAACCCTAACCCTAACCCTTACCTTTATGTGAATCGGCTTGCTTTAATTTTATTTTTATTTCAATTTTTAATTTTTTTCGTCGCGCTGTGATGACGTCAAATGCGCGCTTTCATCAATCGCGCTTTTGTGGACCGCAGTTTTGACGGGTCACGGTGTGAATGTCATGGCTCCTTCACTTAATAACCAAGAAAGAAACCACTCAACTCCATGTTTCAGAATTAAGTGTACTTTTACTGATTATAAACGATGAGAAGCAAAGCAAAGCTGGATCTGAGCAAAAAGAGTGCGAAAGCAATAGATATCAGTACATGATTCATTCCCCACCCGTTGGTACCCCAGTCCATAGTCCAATCATAAATTGCCACAACTGTCAGGTGGGAGACATCTTCAAAAATCATCATCGCCAGATACAGTTTAGATGGGACGCACCAACTGGCATCGCATTCAGCTATCTTGGAAAAAGACATCGCCTCAATACAGTATGGAAAGCTCAAGATTTCTACACCAACGTACTGAAGTGCGGACAACCCTCTTCCTCTAGATCTAGACAAAGAGAACAAGAAGGATATGATGGAAAGCAAGCCACTCAAGTTTTAACAAGGGGGGAGCAACTTGTTCTTTCAGAGGTACAAGAAGCTAAAGAACAAAGACAAGACCGCGTGGTTACCAGGCGAATGGAACAGGAATTAAGAAAGCAACGTACACAAGCCACCGTTCAGGAGCATACAGGTGTTACATCAGAAACAGTGGGAGGAGCTAGGCCAAAGGTTAAATTTCAAGAGATTCAGATGGTTATTGAAAAGTTTCAGGGGGCTAATGATGGTAACAATCTCTAATATGGAATGTTAAGCGATTGGATTAATTTAGCAGGAAATGGAGTGCTCAGTATTGAAGGGATTGATCTGGTATATGGCTGCTTGTTTGCTGTATAATAAAGAGGTGGTTGACAACTTTAAAGGTCATGCTCTGGGGAATGCCTTGCTACGGGTTGGGAAAAAAACATTAATATTAATTACATGGTAGATTTATAAAAAGGTTAAGGTATTCTGGACAAAAATATGATGGATTATGTAAAATGCTCTCTCCCCCCAAAAAAACCACCCACCTAATCTCTGTTATGTATAATCACTGACTGTACAGCAGTAGAGATTAACCTGACTTTGCATTTGATAACTGCAGCTAGATTGTTGGTGGCGCAATACTGGAAGAAGGAAGATTTGTTTACTATCTAGGAATGGATATTGAATATCACAAATTTAGCAGAGATGGCTGAAATAGTTGCATATCAAGGATAATTTAAATGAGAGATATAAACGAGACTAGGAAAACTGGATTGACTATATTCAAAATAAATATGGGTCTAGGAAATTTCAGATAGTTTACGACTAAGATCAGAAACAATACAAATTGTTTATAGTTAGCCTAGCAAGGAGGAGCTAATATGAATTCAAAGATGTTATTAACTTTCTATGTTTTCTCTTAAGTATATCTTAAACTGTTTTTGTTAAAGATTTATAGGATGCTGGATGATTGTACATGTATACTGCTATTTTTTCTTTTTTATGTATATTGAAATGGAATTATAAATACCATCAACACAAAAGGGATTTTGCTCAGATGATGAAACACACCAAGTGAATTAGAGGAAGAGTGGGAAGTAGAGGAGAAAAGAAAGATAGGAAGAGGGGGATAGGAGAGAGGGTGAAGGGGGAAGATGATGTTTATAAGGAGGAGTGGTAAGGGGAGAGAGGAGAAGGAGAAAGGAAGGGGAAGTAGAGTAGAAAATGATGGATGGAAGACAGGATGTAAAACAGTCAGAAGTAGAGGAGAGAAGAAGATAGGAAGAGAGGGATAGGAGAGAGGGGGAAGGGGGAAGATGAGGTGTATAAGGAGGAATGGTAAGGGGAGAGAGGAGAAGGAGAAAGGAAGGGGAAGTAGAGTAGAAAAGGATGGAGGGAAGAGAGGATGTAGAACAGTCAGAAGTAGAGGAGAGAAGAAGATAGGAAGAGAGGGATAGGAGAGAGGGTGAAGGGGGAAGATGAGGTGTATAAGGAGGAGTGGTAAAGGGAGAGAGTAGAAAGAGAAAGGAAGAGGAAGTAGAATAGTATGGAAGCGGAAATACACCAATGAGAGGAAGAGTGGGAAGCAGAAGGGAGAAGAAAGGTGGGAAGAGAGGGATAGGAGAGAGGGTAAGGGGGGAAGATGAGGAGGATGAGGATAAGGAGGAGTGGAATGTAGAGAGAGGAGAAGGAGAAAGGAAGGGGAAGTGGAGCAGGAAAGGAAGATGGAGGGAAGATAGGAAGTAAGAGAGAGGTAGAAGAAAGAGGTGTATGGAGAGTAGAAGAGCTAATAAGGGGTGTTAATCTTTTTGGGGCGTTGAGGACAAGAGGAACTGATGTAATCAAGATGAATTGATGTGAACATTTAATAATACAATATGATGTTGGCTATGTAGAAGTATACATGTGATTAGGTGACATGAAAATGAAAAAATAAAAAACTTCAATCACGAAAAAAAATCATCATTAGGTTGGGATGCTGGACAGTTGGCCTTGGCGGGAAACTCCCCTCCTTCCACATGCGCAAATGAATGGTGAGGACCACCCCCAATTAACAGTCCTCCTGCACATATTATTTCCCTCACCCAAATACCATGCCCTCCCTCCCCGTTTCAATGGCAGCCGAAAAGCCAGCAGCAAAACAGAGGCTGACAGTGAGGAGAATACAATATTATCCATTTAAGTCTCTTAGTGTAATTGCTGAAGCATTGCTCATGTTTTCTTAGCAGGTCAATCTACCACCTGTTTTGCCCAGCCTATAAAACAAAAGACTTATTTTTGGCCCACTGGAAACTAGAAGAATGACGTGAGTTAAGCTGCCTTTCTAAGAGGATCGTATTTCTGAAAAGAACTGACCAGTAATTTCTTGTATGTACTATATGTACTTACAGGACATTGTCAGGGAAACTCAACAAAGATTTAATAGGTCTCATGCTTCAATTAATTCAGTGTTTCCCAACCTTGGCAACTTGAAGATGTCCGGACTTCAACTCCCAGAATTCCCCAGCCAGCGAATGCTGGCTGGGGAATTCTGGGAGTTGAAGTCCGGACATCTTCAGATTGCCAAGGTTGGGAAACACTGAATTAAGTAATAGGTTATAATTAAGTTTGTTTCTCCTTGGAAACCAGTTTTGGACTTCACGCTTGAGGTAGAAAAGAAATTGAAACTTTGATTTGGGGTTTTGCTGAGTCGATAGATTTGTTGTTATAGAAATGGCTACCATCTATTATGTAAAAATAAAAAAAATTGAGATTATGTGTTATTACCTTAATGCTAGAGAATGCGGTGGCTCAGTGGCTAAGACGCTGAGCTTGTCAATCAGAAAGGTCGGCAGTTCGAATCCCTATTGCTGCGTAACGGAGTGGGCACTCCAGTGGTGGGTTTCAAAAATTGTTCGAACCTACTCTGTGGGTGTGGCCTCCTTTGTGGGAGTGGCTTGCCGCCCATGTGACTGGATGGGAGTGGCTTGCCGCCCATGTGACCGGATATGAAGATGCCGACGACACTTGTCAGAACCACCTTAAATTACCTCACACACAGCCCTGGCATGCATAAGAATATGATGTAAACTTGTTTTTTACAAGGCATCTTTGGTTTGCGTTAAAACAACTTCAACACACCCAATGTTCTGATTGCACCACAAACGCAGTAGTCATCCTTACCTTTCACAGAGGCACTGAGTTTTATAAATAGGAGCATGATAGTGTAGAATAATCATATCCAAGGACCAGTGGTGGGTTTCAAAAAATTTTGGAACTCTTCTAGGTGTGGCCTGCTTTCCGGGTCCACTGGTGGAACCTCTTCTAACCGGTTCAGTAGATTTGACAAACCGGTTCTACCGAATAGGTGCAAACTGGTAGGAACCCACCTCTGGGGCACTCATTACTTGTCCCAGCTTCTGCCAACCTAGCAGTTCAAAAGCACTTAAAAATACAAGTAGAAAAATAGGAACCACTTTTGGTGGGAAGGTAATAGCGTTCTATGCGTTTGGCATTTAGTTATGCCAGTCACATGACCACAGAGACATCTTCAGACGGCACTGGCTCTTTGGCTTTGAAACGGAGATGAGCACCGTCCTCTAGAGTCGGGAACCAATAGCACATATGTGCGAGGGGAACCTTTACCTTTACAATTTGTATTTACAGGGCATTGTCAGAGAAACTCAACAAGGATTTAATAGGTTTCATGCTTTGATTAAAGAAAAGAATACAATTGATTTTGTTTCTACTTGGAAACCACTTTTGGACTTGGCGTAGAAAAAAATGGAACTTTGATTTTCGGTTTTGCTGACTAGATAGGTTTTGTTGTTTAGAGAAATGGCTACCACCTATTATGTAAAAGTAAAAAAATGGGATTGTGTGTTATTACCTTAATTCAATAGCATCAAAATGAGTTAGAAAATGTTTTTCTTTTTCTTTTCTCCTTTCTCCTGCACTTTCTCCTCTTCGGCCCCTTCCCTCTCCTGTTTTCCTATTATTTTCAATCCTCTTTGTGTTTCTGTATTTTATACTTTGATAAACTGATAAATATGAAAAATTTTTACTACCAGTTCTGTGGGCATGGCTTTGTGGGTGTAGTGTGGCTTGGTGGACATGGTAGGGGAAGGATACTGCAAAATCCCCATTCCCTCCCCACTCCAAGGGAAGGATACTGTAAAATCTCCATTCCCTCCCCCAGAAGGATACTGTAAAATCTCCATTCCCTCCCCACTCCAGGGGAACGATACTGTAAAATCTCCATTCCCTCCCCCAGAAGGATACTGTAAAATCTCCATTCCCTCCCCACTTCAGGGGAAGGATACTGCAAAATCTCCATTCCCTCCCCACTCCAGGGGAAGGATACTGCAAAATCTCCATTCCCTCCCCACTCCAGGGGAAGGATACTGTAAAATCTCCATTCCCTCCCCACTCCAGGGGAAGGATACTGCAAAATCTCCATTCCCTCCCCACTCCAGGGGAAGGATACTGTAAAATCTCCATTCCCTCCCCACTCCAGGGGAAGGATACTGCAAAATCTCCATTCCCTCCCCACTCCAGGGGAAGGATACTGCAAAATCTCCATTCCCTCCCCACTCCAGGGGAAGGATACTGCAAAATCCCCATTCCCTCCCCACTCCAGGGGAAGGATACTGCAAAATCTCCATTCCCTCCCCACTCCAGGGGAAGGATACTGTAAAATCTCCATTCCCTCCCCACTCCAGGGGAAGGATACTGCAAAATCTCCATTCCCTCCCCACTCCAGGGGAAGGATACTGCAAAATCTCCATTCCCTCCCCACTCCAGGGGAAGGATACTGCAAAATCCCCATTCCCTCCCCACTCCAGGGGAAGGATACTGCAAAATCTCCATTCCCTCACCACTACAGGGGAAGGATACTGCAAAATCCCCATTCCCTCCCCACTCCAGGGAAAGGATACTGCAAAATCTCCATTCCCTCCCCCAGAAGGATACTGTAAAATCTCCATTCCCTCCCCACTCCAGGGGAACGATACTGTAAAATCTCCATTCCCTCCCCACTCCAGGGGAAGGATACTGCAAAATCTCCATTCCCTCCCCCAGAAGGATACTGTAAAATCTCCATTCCCTCCCCACTCCAGGGGAACGATACTGTAAAATCTCCATTCCCTCCCCCAGAAGGATACTGTAAAATCTCCATTCCCTCCCCACTTCAGGGGAAGGATACTGCAAAATCTCCATTCCCTCCCCACTTCAGGGGAAGGATACTGCAAAATCTCCATTCCCTCCCCACTCCAGGGGAAGGATACTGTAAAATCTCCATTCCCTCCCCACTCCAGGGGAAGGATACTGCAAAATCTCCATTCCCTCCCCACTCCAGGGGAAGGATACTGTAAAATCTCCATTCCCTCCCCACTCCAGGGGAAGGATACTGCAAAATCTCCATTCCCTCCCCACTCCAGGGGAAGGATACTGCAAAATCTCCATTCCCTCCCCACTCCAGGGGAAGGATACTGCAAAATCCCCATTCCCTCCCCACTCCAGGGGAAGGATACTGCAAAATCTCCATTCCCTCCCCACTCCAGGGGAAGGATACTGTAAAATCTCCATTCCCTCCCCACTCCAGGGGAAGGATACTGCAAAATCTCCATTCCCTCCCCACTCCAGGGGAAGGATACTGCAAAATCTCCATTCCCTCCCCACTCCAGGGGAAGGATACTGCAAAATCCCCATTCCCTCCCCACTCCAGGGGAAGGATACTGCAAAATCTCCATTCCCTCACCACTACAGGGGAAGGATACTGCAAAATCCCCATTCCCTCCCCACTCCAGGGAAAGGATACTGCAAAATCTCCATTCCCTCCCCCAGAAGGATACTGTAAAATCTCCATTCCCTCCCCACTCCAGGGGAACGATACTGTAAAATCTCCATTCCCTCCCCCAGAAGGATACTGTAAAATCTCCATTCCCTCCCCACTTCAGGGGAAGGATACTGCAAAATCTCCATTCCCTCCCCACTCCAGGGGAAGGATACTGCAAAATCTCCATTCCCTCCCCACTCCAGGGGAAGGATACTGTAAAATCTCCATTCCCTCCCCACTCCAGGGGAAGGATACTGTAAAATCTCCATTCCCTCCCCACTCCAGGGGAAGGATACTGCAAAATCTCCATTCCCTCCCCACTCCAGGGGAAGGATACTGCAAAATCCCCATTCCCTCTGATGAAAGAAATGTCCTTCTGGGTTCGGCTCCAAGTGGGGAAAAAGACACTGGAGACATGGAGGCTGCTTGGAAAGATGGTTTATTGGTGGACAGGACCACATGGCTTGAGTCCTGAACAGCAAAGGTGATCACATGCTTCAATGTTGGTGGAGAAGAAGAGAAGGGCTGAGGGAGGGGCTTGCTAGGCTTTTTATAACCTGTTCAGTCCCGCCTCTCTGTTTCCTGTTCCTGTGTAAGAAATGTATTCTGATAGGTTGTCATACTCCTATAGGGCCATGCAGGGGCAACTCTCTAGGCTGCGTTTTGAATCCAGGTTTGGTTGAGTTCTCAGATGCCATGTGGTCAGTTGGGGCCAATATTATCATGCTTTAATCCCATCTCCCTGTAGCTGAAGTGGAGAAGCCTTTATTATGTAAAGTGGACTAGCTTGGCCTTCTTAATGGCCCATTGACAAAGTGGGGATGGGCAGGAAGCTACAGGAAGCTATTCTGTCTTTTAAAACATGGTTATTTCTTTTCACATCCAGAGAAATATTGTGCCTTTTCAATATTTCCTAGGATATTTCATTTTTCTGGGGGAGGGCTGGGTGATAACTTCCTACACCTCTCCACTCCAGGGGAAGAATACTGCATTTCCTCCTGATTAGCTGGGACTCAGGAGGCAGATAATAGATGGGGGCGGGGGCAGTCAGAGGCAGCATTTACTGGTTCTCCGAACTACTCAATATTTCCACTACTGGTTTTCCAGAACTGGTCAGAACCTGCTGAGTACCACTTCTGAAGATGATCAAAGCCGTGTCCATTTTGGGAGGGCTTCAATTGCATCAATTGATTGTGGTTGCTGTGTTGTTGTTTTTAAACTCCCTTCTTGCTGGTATCCATGTTTGGAGCTGAGGATGGGCTGAGATGTAATTTTTAACCACGACAGAACATTTGTGACACATTCTAATGAAAAATGACATTTTTCATTAGGGAGGAGTTGCTGAGATCCCTTAATTACTTCAAAGCACATGAATACATTTCAAGTTGTTCAAAGCTACACAGCGAGTAAAAAAAAATAATTGGAGAGGAAAATTTCTATGAACACCCTATGGGTTACATGACTTAAGTGGCAAAACAGCAGTGTTCCAATATCTCAGGGGCTGCCACAAAGAATAGTGGGTCAGCCTCTTCTCTAAAGCACCAGAGGAAAGGACAAGAAGCAATGGGTGGAAACTAACCAGCCTAGGATTAAGGAGAAATTTACTGGCAGTGAATCAGGGATCGGTTCCTGCCAGTTCTAACCTCTTCTATGGAAGAGGTTCCACAAATCTACAATGCCCTTTAGAACTGGTTCCAGCTCCCTCCCCCCGCCCATTCGCACATCATCAAGATGAAGAGCAAGAGGAGGAATTCTGGGAGTTGAAGTCCACAAGTCTTAAAGCTGTCAAGTTTGAACACCCCTGGTTTTTTTTTTCTAAAGGGTTAGGGATGCAATGGTCTTGTAACTTGACAGCTTTAAGACTTGCATACTTCAATGCCAGAGTTCCTGAGCCAACATGACTGGAGGAGGAATTCTGGGAGTTGAAGTGCACAAGTCTTAAAGCTGTCAAGTTTGAACACCCCTGGGTTTTTTTTTTCTAAAGGATTAGGGGTGCAAGGGTCTTGTAACTTGACAGCTTTAAGACTTGCGTGCTTCAAATGCCAGAGTTTCTGAGCCAACATTTTGGTTGCTAAGCAAGAGCGTTGTTAAGTGAGTTTCACCACATTTTACAAGTTGGCCACGCCCACCCAGTCACATGGCTGGCAAGCCACTCCCGCAAAGCAGGCCACACCTACAGAAGAGGTTCTAAAAAAATTTTGAAACCCAGCACTGCAGTGAATGTAATGAATCAGTGGAAGGACTTGCCTTCGGAAGTTGTGGGTGCTTCATCAATGGAGGCTTTTAAGAAAAGATTGGACAGCCACTTGTCTAAAAAGGGAATGAAAAGGTTAACCAGGGAGGGTTAACCTTTTTGGTCCTGAGTGTCTAAAACATGCGTGTACACAAATGCACATGTCTGTGCTCAGGGTGAAATCCAGCAGGTTCTGACAGGTTCTGGAGAACCGGTAGCACACATTTTGAGTAGTTCGGATAACCAGCAAATACCACCTGTGGCTGGCCCCAGAGTGGGGTGGGGTGGGGTGGGAGTGGGGATTTTGCGATATCTTTCCCCCCAGGAATGGGGAGGGAATGCAGATTTTGCAGTATCCTTCCCTTGCCACACCCACCAAGCCACAGAACCGGTAGTAAAAAAAAATTGAATTTCACCACTGTACTTGCTTCAATCCCCAAAATGCAAATAGGGTTTGGGGAGGGGGGCTCATGTGGTGCCCTCATGCCTCATTTTGGCTTCTAGGTTAAAATGGGAGTCGAAAGGCAGAGCACACTGATGGGGTGGGGGGGAACCTGTGGAGATCGGGGAAGGTCTTGCCCCCCGCACATGTGTGGCAAAGACCTGAAGACCAGCTGGCTGGTGGGAAGCATGCGGGCATGCGCGGTGGAGCTGGGCTCTGCATGCCACCTGTGACATGCATGCCCTAGGCTCGCCATCATGGGTATAGGGTCTCCTGCTTGAGCAGGGGGTTAGTCCAGACCTCCAAGGTTCCTTCCAACTCAGTTATTCTGTTATTCAATGCGATTCCATCCTCTGAGGCATAGATATCTTTCAATGCTGTCAGAGTGTCTCCTGAGTAACACACATAAATTAGAGTGGGGTCCTATCAGAGGTGGGTTCCTAACAGTTCGGACCAGTTCGGCCGAGTAGGTAGTAACTCAGCCTGCCATGCCCCCGAACCAGTTCTATCATCCTCGGCGCCATCTTGATTTCCCGGTCTGCGCATGTGCAGAACAATCTTCATTGCAAAAATGTAATTCCCCCCCTTTTCTAACATGCGCATGCGCAGACCTTTTTAGGTGCAAATAGCGTATGCGTGCACGCTGAACTGGCAGTAATGCCGGAAGCAAGCCACCCCTGGATCCTATGTGTCCTTCCCTTGGAGTAAAAGTTCTGCAAAACTGTGGCCTTATTTCTGAAGCAGACGGGCCCAGAATTGTACAATAGGGTGCCTCTCTTTGAGGTTTACACTAAGGGGACCAGACGTCCCGCTTTTGGCGGGATAGTCATGCTTTTTCATAATTTGTCCCGCGTCCTGGGTTTTTTTTTTTTTAAGTCCCAATTTTTTTTAAAGTTACGAAAAAGCCTCCAGCCGCTGAGGCTCTCCTAGCAACTGGGAGCGTATATTCTTCTTCGAGATGAGCACATTCCTGCCCGCGTGTCCCTGGGAGCTGTTGCCAATGGCTGAGGGAGGAGAAGACTTACTCCATGTGGAGACCGCGGACTTCCCTCACGGATTTTTTCTTCTTCTGTTGCTTTGAGCAGCCCCTCTCTCTTCCTCTCTCTCTCGGAGCTAGCAGCTGCCTCCGAGGCTGTCCAAGGTCAGCCCCCGCCCTGGACTGCTGCTTCGCCTCGGCTGCTCGGGGCTTCTAAATTGGCATTGCGTGTTGTTTGAGGAGGGGATTACTGTGCCATAGAAACACAGTGTATGTCTCACGTGGCTGATAACCTGGTCTCTACAGAAGAGGTAATTTTAAAAACTTTGGAGCGAATCCAGAAAGAGGGGAGAAAGAGGCTGAAGGAGTGTGTGAGGAGGGGGGATTTTCTAAACGTCCCATTGAATCCAGAGGAGGGGAGAGAGAGGGAGAGAGAAAGAGGGAGTGTGTGCACAGGAAGGGCGATTTTCTAAAAGTCCCATTGAATCCAGAGGAGGTGTGTGTGTGTGTGTGTTTGTGTGTGTGTGAGAGAGAGAGAGACAGAGAGAGAGAGACTATCACTAAGTGTTGTAGCTTATGATTCTTGATGAATGTATTCTTTTATTTTATTTTATGTACACCGAAGACAAATTCCTGGTGTGTCCAATCACACTTGGCTAATAAACTATTCTACTCTACTCTACTCATTTCTATTTCAATTCTAATCAGGAGTTTAGCTTCTCTCTCTTGAAAATGTAAGCTAGCATAAGGCATTATAATGCAAGCTAGCTTTAGCTTTCAAACAGTTCATTTAGTGACCAAAGTTACAATGGCATTGAAAAAAAGTGACTGATGACCATTTTTCACACTTAGCAACCATTTTTCACACTTAGCAACCATTGCAGCATCCTCATGGTCACGTGATCAAAATTTTGATGTTTGGCAACAGATTCATATTTATGATGCTTTCAGTGTCCTGGGGTCATGTTTGACAAAATATAAAATTTTTAATCAAGCCCCCCACCCCACCCCCGGTCAATGGTGTCCCTCTTTACCAATCTGAAAATCTGGTCACCTTAGTTTACACAGTTTCCAATTCTCTGCATGTTTCACGCCAAGATGACTAACTTCAATTCCCTAAAATCACCGCTCGCCCCCAAAGCTGCTCCAGCTTTTGCTGTCAAATTATACTTGCTAATGTGACAGAAAGTAGAAATGATTAAAGACACGCTGTTCAATCGTTCGGATGATTTTTCCATTCGCTAAATCTCGATCCTGGTCTCCCCCAGGCCAAGGATGACAGTCAGCAGTCTATCCTAATAAAATTAAATTCTGGTGAATTCCTCTGGACATCTTCTTGGATCGGTGTTTTTCAACTTTGAGATGGGTGGACTTCAATTCCCAGAATTCCTTAGATAGCCTGGACTTCAACTTCCAAAATTCCTTAGATAGCCTGGACTGCAAACTCCCAGAATTCCTTAGATAGCCTGGACTTCAACTCCCAGAATTCCTTAGATAGCCTGGACTGCAAACTCCCAGAATTCCTTAAATAGCCTGGACTTCAAACTCCCAGAATTCCTTAGATAACCTGGACTTCAAACTCCCAGAATTCCTTAAATAGCCTGGACTTCAAACTCCCAGAATTCCTTAGATAACCTGGACTTCAAACTCCCAGAATTCCTTAAATAGCCTGGACTTCAACTCCCAGAATTCCTTAGATAACTGGACTTCAAACTCCCAGAATTCCTTAAATAGCCTGGACTTCAAACTCCCAGAATTGCTGAACCAGTGAAGTAATAGACCCATAGCAAAAAAAACCTCCGAGGTAGGTAAATTCCTCAAAGAACAGTTTTATTGGATATATCATCTTGGCACAGATCTGGTGAAAACCGGCTCCGAAGTTTCCCACAGTTTTCCTCTAATTAAAAGTAAAAGTTTGCCACTTTCTGAAAACAATCAGTCACATGGTCCAATCACAACCCTGTCTGGTTGCCTGGTAACTTCGTTCCTCCTCTCTCTCTGGCCACCTATGGGAATGACCTTGATTCCCAGGAGGAAGTATTTTGCTTTGGCTACAAAACTCCATCTATCTCTATTCCCCTCTCCCTATCCCTCAGCTCCAGTGTGGCAACACTTGAAGCTTCAAAATGGCTTCGGTCAAGTCAGCTTCAGGGTTGACACCAACATTCTCGCTGGGCAATTCTGAAAGCTGAAGTCCATACGTCTTAATATAACCAAGGTTGAGATGACCGATCTCGATCCTTCAAATGGAGGGTTTACGTTAGCTAGCATTCCCAGCTTGCACGCTATCTAAGGAGTTAAACAAGATAATGATTGGCTTAGCAGTTGAAGCCACAGGTAGCCCTTAACCATTCATTTAGTGACAGTATGAAGTTATAAAGGCACTGAAAATGCGACTTATGACTATTTTCCACACCTACGACCATTGCAGCATCCCCATGGTCACCTGATCAGAATTTGGATGCTTGGCAATTGGCTCATATTTATGACCGTTGCAGTGTCCCGGGGTCATGTGATGGCAATGCAACTTAGACTTATATATAGCTTCACGGTGCTTTTACAGCCCTCTCTAAGCAGTTTACAGAGTCAGCCTCTTGACCTCAACAATCTGGGTCCTCATTTTACCCACCTCAGAAGGCGGGAAGGCTGAGTCAACCTTGAGCCTGGTGATATTTGAAGTGCCAAATTACAGTCAGCCGGCAGTCAGCCGATGTTTTTAATGTCCTCTCTGGAGGCTGCGGGGATACATCCTTTGAGCCTGCTGTTGAAGAGATGAGGTGGTGACCACATTTAATCTCCTTTGATCCATCCAGTAAAAAAAATCTCTCCCCCTTTCTCTCCACCCACGTGGTTGCTATCCAGACCAGAGTCCTCTGATTTATAAATGTCATTGCACTGTTATTGGAAGGCACCTGGGAGCATGGACAGGCTGAATTGTTATCCCCACATGTCACATTCCAGGAAGAAATGATGGATTTGCCAAGGCAACAATTAGCAATTAGAAAAGCAAGACACCCACATAACAAAGCGATGGATTTACGGCAGATTCAGCATCAAAGTTCATTCCAAACAATGGCAATAATAAAGGTTTCTCTCTCTCTCTCTCTCTCTCTCTCTCTCTCTCTCTCTCTCTCTCTCTCTCTCTCTCTCTCTCTCTCTCTCTCTCTCTCTCTCGATCTCCTTCAGCTCTTTGTTTTTGCTGTCCACTGCCTCCCTCATTAGCTTTTGTTCGCTTGTCTTTCATTACAGCAGAACTGAGCAAGGGAGGCAAATTCTGTGCAACCATTTTTGTGAGAAACTGCCCTTTTTCTTTATTTCTCTCTAAAAGTTAGCCTTGATCAGAAGTCTGATTGTCAAAGGAAGCTTGAAGCTAAGCCAAGGCCCTGGGTTGATTCTCCAAAGCAACTGAGGGCAAGATAAGAAATACAGATGGAAGATCATTAAAGAGAGATCCAACCTAGAGCTAAAGAGAAATATCCTGACAGTGAGAACAATTAACCAGGGAAACAACCTACTTCCAGAAATTGGGGGTGCTCCATCCATGGAGGTTTTAAAGAAGAGACTGGACAGCCATTTGTCAAGAATGGTATAAGGTCTCCTGCATGAGCAGGGGGTTGGACTAGAAGACCTCCAAGGTCCTTTCCAATTCTATTATTTGATGTTCTATGTCCCCCTTTGGACTCCTGCAAGAATTTGCTGCTGTGAACTTTTATGAGCCAAGCTCTCATGTAGGGCAATGTTTTAGGAAGCAAACGGGCCCCATGCCAATCCTTGAGAAAATGCAGGAGAAGATGCCTACAATGTTCATATTCTACAAGGAGCATCCCACCCTGTGGCCTACATCTCCTTCATTGAATGCTTGGTTTGACCAGGTGGGATTAAACACACAAGGGAATTTGTGTCTCATGCAGAAGTTCTCAGGATACAGAGTGATAATAATCATAACAATTATACCAATAAGACAGGGTAGTAGTAGAGAAGATGAGGATAATAATTGTTCTGACCTAGGTTTCCCCAGAAGCCAAGTCCTCATCCTGATAAACCCCTTTTTTATTTAATTTACAGTGAATTCCTCTCCAGCAAAGTCTTTCCTCTTCCACAGTCTTTCAAGATAGTTCACAATTATCGACCTTTATCAGGGTTGGAGAGTGGCCAGGCCGATATCTTTCAGACGCCTGCAATATTTGGCAAGAATGAACTAATGGTCTCCTGAAAACACCCCTCCCCTTTCAATCCTTTTTTATTCCCTATGGGAGGGGACATTCACGGTCCACCTGTGGCTTTACTCCCAAGTCGACTCCTGTCCTTTAGCTGTTCCCTTCATCTGGGAACTCTGTGCATGCGCACACTGGGAACAGGCTCCAGCTGATCCTCTGCCTCACTGATGTCTGACTCTGAAGGCAGCTGATAACTGTCAGAGGGCCCTGGCCCCATCTCTGCCTCTGACACAGAGCCCTCATCAGAGCCTTCCCCAAACTCCAGGACTGGCCCATCTTCCTCCCCAACTTCCTCACTGTCTGAATCTGCTGCCAGCTCTGCTGGCCACTGGCAGGCCACAATAATAATACTGCAGCCATACAACATGCTAAATATTCTTAGCCCTGTGGGAATTAGGTGTTAGGTGATGGCAGGAGGGGAAAAACTGTCTTTGTATCTAGTTGTTTTGGCATGCAATGCCCTATAGCGCCATCCGGAGGTGAGGAGTTGAAACAGTTTATGTCCAGGATGTTAGTGGTCTGCAGGTCTCTTCTCAGCCTGTTCTGACCCCTGCAATACAGAGGTTCCTTCCACTTGAATATAGTTGTTTGGTTACGCGATCAACCCCATCGGCTCTCATTGACATCAGAGGAATGCGTTATTATCTCTCTATTTTGAAAGCTCTGCAGAATCCAGGAGACCCAACGGAAGCTAAGGGAGGAACACTTCCAATAAAAGGGGCGACGACCTATATATTATATTAGCAAAACTGCCAGGAGGTAAAATTGCTTCATCCGTCACAGTTCCTTAGCTAGCCAAAGGTTGAGTAAATAGAGACGGTCAAGGGAATCTACCAAGGCTTTCAGCTTTTATTTTTTGTGAAACAATCTCCGCAGCAGCAGAGATGCAGTAGAGTCGAAGGATAACTGTGGGCAATGGACTCCCTAGAACAGTGTTTCTCAACCTTGGCGACTTTCAGTCCTGTGGACTTCAACTCCCAGAATTCCCCCAGCCAGCTATGCTGGCTGGGGGGATTCTGGGAGTTGAAGTCCAAAGGACTGAAAGTCGCCAAGGTTGAGAAACACTGCTCTAGAATGATGCTTCTAAAAACTTGGCAACTTAAAAACATCTGGACTTCAACTCCCAGAATTCCTCAGCCTGTTATCTCGTACCTGTTTGACAAACCAAAGAAATAAAAACAAAAATAAAAATAAAAAAACCTATCTTCGTGTCTAGTTGTTCCAGTGTGCAGTGCACTATAGCAGTGATGGCAAACCTTTTTTGGCACCGAGTGCGCAAACCAGGACATGCATGCTTGCGTGCTGGCTAGCTGGTCTTCGTGGGTGCTGAAGCGCCAGAAAACAGCCTGAAAAACTGCCAAAAACCTGGTCTTTTGGGGGGCATTTTCAGGCTGTTTTTCAGGACAGAAATGGCCAAAAAAAAAACCAGCCCAAAAATGGCCCCCAAAACAGGCTGTTTAATGGCCATTTTTGAGGCCATTTTCAGGCTGTTTTTCAGGCCATTTTCTGGCCAAAAACAGTCTGAAAAACAGCCTGAAAATGGCCCAGAAAACAGCCTGGGTTTTTTGGCCATTTTCTGGCACTTCAGTGCCTGCAAAGACTAACTGGCACATGCGTGCCAGAAACCAGAAGAGTAGCTGGAGGCACTGCGTGTGCCCACAGAGAGGCATCTGCATGCACCTCTGGCACGCGCACCATAGGTTTGCTAACATGGTGTCAGGCCTGCAGTCATTTTCTGTTTAGGATCTTTGGCCTGCCACATTGTCTCTTATTTGACTATGCTGTTTCATTAGTGGGGTAATTGGGAGGGGGAATAGGAAGGAGTAGAATTGTAGAATGTGTTGTCGTCAAAATAAAACATTCCTTTCTGGAAGGAGGGAAGGAAGGAGAGAAGGAGAGAAGAAAGGAGGGAAGGAAGGAGGGAAGGAAGAAGAGAAGGAGAGAAGAAAGGAGGGAAGGAAGGAGGGAATGTAGGAGAGAAGGAAGGGGGAAGGAAGGAGGAAAGGAAGGGGGAAAGTAAGGAGAGAAGGAGAAAAGAAAGGAGGGAAGGAAGGAAGGAGGGAAGGAAGGAGGGAAGGAGAGAAGGAGGGAAGGGGAAGGAGGGAGGGAAGGAAGGGGAGTAGGAGAGAAGAAACAAGGGAAGGAAAGAGGGAGGGAGGGAAGAAGAAGTAGGACCGTTGTAAGATAAGATGGATCTATGGGATGTTAAAAAAGCAATCTTCAAGTATATTGTTAAGAGTAGGGAAAAATTGTTATAAATACATATTATTAATAACAGTTATGAGATCATATAATTGTGAATGTATATATGAAATTGATAAAATAAAATAATTTTTTTTAAAAAAAAACATTCCTTTCTAGAAGCCCATGGTCATTCTTTGTCTCCGCGCCTCTGCACCTGACCGGAACTAGATGGGTGGAAATGCCAGCATGGCAGACGAAGATTGGACCATGGGATGGACTTGTGGGTGCAGGGGCAAGATCATGAACTTTCAACTGGGTGGGAAACCCAGGAAGCTTTCAGATTCGGGTTTTCCACAGATGTGCCAACATGTCTCTCTTAATAAATTGGAACTTAGAGCAATGCTTTGCCTTGGACTCTGATTTAATTTTGGATGAGATTTGGAACGCTGACACACGGCCCTATAGCATCGTTTTGAGGGTAGAAGTTGAAACAATTTATGTCCAGGATGCGAAGGGTCTGTAGATATTTTCACAGCCCTCTTTTTGACTTGGGCAGGTCCTCAATGGAAGGCAGGTTATTATTTATGTTGATTTTTACAGGATGCTGCAGAATCAGCAGTGCTTGGCATTTGAGGAAGGGGTGCCAAGGGGAAAAAGGGCCCACCTCATCTCCAGCCCCTCATCATCTAAAAGTGTAAGACTGGCATCTAATTAATATCTTGTACCCTAAGTTGCAGCCCCATCATTACTTTAGCTGCTGCTTGATGAATTGACGTCCTCGTCTGATTAAAAAAATAATTGAACTGAAACATTTAATCACTGAAACCTCTATTGAATGTTTCTTGCCTAAGTGGACCTGCCTGGATCAATGAGATAACCATGTATTCAGAGCCACGAGCCTCCTTCATTCTACCTCCACTCTTCCCTTGCACTTCCTTTTCACAAACCATCTTTGAGGAAGACTGAAACATTTATCTGCCAAATAACTTGTTTTATTTTTCTGGCGAAAATGGCATCGCTCATGATCACTCTATAATTCTAGAGGAAGACGCTAAATCGCAGAGAGTTTGATAGTAGATTAAAACCAGTAGATTTTGATTGCCCATTGAGACCTGCAGATGGAGCAATCATCAGACAATTTCATCTCCACCCATGTGTGTTGTGGTTTTCGGGATGGCTCCTCAATTATCTATTTTGATCGGAGAGGCTGCTGGCACAAAAGTGTAAAAAGTTAGCACCCACCCCTCTCCTAGGAAAATGAGATATCTTTGAAAATATTAAAAGAGTAGCATATTTTCCCTAAAAGGGAGGCAGAAACTCACGCCCCCCCCTTTGTCAATGGGCCATTAAGGCCTGAGCCAATCTATTCCGCATAACAAAGATCTACCTCCTTCAGGTAGAGCCAACATAGGAATCCCAAAGCCCTTTTATTACATCGTCACCCAGTGTCAGGGCCGTGACCAGTCAAAAGCGCGTTCCACAAAAGCGCGGTCGACGAAATCGCGTATGTGACGTCATCACAACGCGACGAAAAAGATCGAAAAATTGAAATAAAAATTAAATTACAGCAAGCCGATTCACATAAAGGTAAGGGTTAGGTTAAGGGTTAGGGTTAGGGTTAGGTTAAGGGTTAGGGTTAGAGCGTTAGCGTTACGTTTAGCGTTAGGTTAAGGGTTAGCGTTAGGTTTTTCGTTACGTTAAGGGTTAGGTTTAGGGTTAGGTTTAGGGTTAGGTTTAGGGTTAGGTTAAGGGTTAGGTTTAGGGTTAGGTTTAGGGTTAGGTTTGGGGGGGTTAGGGGAAGGTTTTAGCTTTATTTTTACATTTTTCGATCTTTTTCGATCTTTTTTGTCGCGCTGTGATGACGTCACATACGCGCTTTCGTCGACCGCGATTTTGTCGTCCGCGGTTTTGTGGTAGAACCGTCAGGGCTGCTTCACTTAATAACCAAGAAAGAAACCACGCAACTCCATTTTGCAGAATTAAGAGTACTTTTGCTGATTATAAGTAAATAGAAGCTAAGCAAAGCTGGATCTGACAAAAGCGCGCGCAAGCAGTAGATATCAATACATGAGCCATTCCCCTCCCCTTGGTAACCCCAGTCCATAGTCCAATCCAATATCACCACAGCTGTCAGGTGGGAGAAATCTTCAAAAAGCATCATCAGGTTGGTATGGCGGACAGTTGGCCTTGGCAGGAAACTCCCCTCCTTGCCACATGAGCAGTAGATGGTGAGAACAAGTCCAAATTAACAGTCCTCCTGTACAGATTAATTCCCACACCCAAATACCATGCCCTCCATCCCCGTTTCAATGGCAGCCGAAAGCAAGCAGCAAAACAGAGGCTGACACCCAGCAAGAGTCAACCAAGCTTGGGACTCAGGACAGCCTACAGAATTGCCCCTGCATGGCCCCATGGGAGTCTGACAACCAATCAGAACACAAGCTCAAATTCAAAAGCCCAGAGAGGGCATAAAACCCAGGTGCTCTCAGCATGTCTTCCCTTTTTTTGCCCAGGATCTCAAACCACATGATCCTGTCCACCATTAAAGCCATCTTTTGAAAAAGCCACCACGTTTCCAGTTTCCTTTATCCCCACTTGAAACTGAATCCAGATGGACATTTCTTCCAACAAAAGGAAATTAAATTCTGTTCGGCAGGGAACAAACCTTCACACAGCACTGTCTTTGTTCTGCTAAAGATCTTTCTTTTTAAACTTTAAAAGATCTTTTTTTTCTTTTTAAACTTTCAAAATGTCCAAGCCACCTACCAATCCTTGTGTCTTGGGGCAGTGCAGTCTACCAGCTACCCATGATTTTTTTAAAAATATTTTCTGTTCATCGTCTGCTTGTTGTTTTGACAGCTGGACTCTGTGCTGCAAACTAAGAGAAGTTCCAAGTGCATTATTTAACTGACTAGAATCTGTATTTTTGCTCTCCTGTTACTGAAGTTTTCTGGGCACAGTCGAAAAGTTTTGAGCATTTTCTTTTGCAAGTTTTTGTACCTTTTACTATCTTTATGACTTAACTGTATTTTTCGAACCATAAGTTGCGCCAGAGTATAAGACGCACCTTAGTTTTTTGGGAGGAAAATAAGAAAAGAAATATTCTGCCTCTGCCTATGAGTATTCATCTGGCTAGCATCCTGTCAGTGTGTGAGAGAGTTGAGGGCTGTTTGGAAACAAACAGTATTTGCTGTGTGAGCAACAAGGAAGGAGACAGCAAGGAGCCTGGGCGTGGCTTCTTCTGTACTAAAAGCTGCATGCTGTGCTGATATCTGAAACTAAAACTGAAAGTGAAACTTCTCTCCTCTGCTGAACTACCACAATGGAAAACCTGCTTTTGGTATTGAATATTTACTTAATGTGTTATATTATGTGTGCAGCAGCTGCCAAAAAAGCCAACAGTTCTAGGCTACATAAACAGAGGGATACAATCAAGATCACGTGAAGTGTTAATACCACTTTATAATGCCTTGGTAAAGCCACACTTGGAATACTGCATTCAGTTTTGGTCACCACGATGTAGAAAAGATTTGGAGACTCTAGAAAGAGTGCAGAGAAGAGCAACAAAGAGGATTAGGGGACTGGAGACTATAACATATGAGGAACGGTTGCAGGAACTGGGTATGTCTAGTTTAATGAAAAGAAGGACTAGGGGAGACATGATAGTAGTGTTCCAATATCTCAGGGGCTGCCACAAAGAAGAGGGAGTCAAGCTATTTTCCAAGGCACCTGAGTGCAGAACAAGAAGCGATGGTTGGAAACTAATCAAGGAGAAAATCAACTTAGAACTGAGGATAAATTTCCTGATAGTTAGAACAATGAATCAGTGGAACAGAAGTTGCCACCAGAAGTTGTGACTGCCCCAACACTGGAAGTCTTTAAGAAGATGTTGGATAGCCATTTGTCTGAAATGGTATAGGGTTTCCTACCTAGGCAGGGGGTTGGACTAGAAGACCTCCAAGGTCCCTTCCAACTCTGCTATTGTATTGTATTATATATAAAGAGAAGGTATTGAATCCTACTGAATCAGTTAGTTGTGTGTGCTTTCTGAATGTGATTGGTGCTGCAAACTCTCACACCTCCTTGCAGCAAATAGCGAACAGCCAGGTCAGCTTCAGCACATTATTGCAGCCTGATTCAGCATGAGCAGCTGATTGGCGGGTGGATCGGCCTCCCAGAATACCCCCAATCAGCTGTTCCAGGCTGCAGGGATTGAAACAGACTATCGCTTTCTCTGTGCCTCGCGCTTTTGGCTACATTCGGTGTATAAGACACACCCAAATTTTCACCCTCTCTTAGGGGTATATTGACGACCCATAGATATAGCTGTTGAATATTCAAACTCATTTGTGATGCTTGCTTTGTTGGCAATAAACTTTGTCTGGAGCAAAGGGAAAACCAAACAAAACAAAACTTTGGAGGGTTGTAAAACCTTTGGAGAAGTCTAAAGCTGTACTTCCTCCTCCTATTTGATTCTTCTGTTGCTTTTATTTTTAAATGAAAGGGACACACATGTTCTATTTCCCAGAGGGAAAGCAATCTACCACCTGCCCTTTCCTGCCCCAGGATATGAACATCTTGAAGATGGAGGAGATGTGCTTTCTCTTGGTTTAATTTACACCATTTCTTTGAGTGGCTGTTCCCCCCCCCCCCAAACACACAGAGGTTATTATTTCTTCGTATTAATCTATTCTGGATTTTGCATTTCCAATGGTTTCTGTCCTAGCTGGTTCCTTAGCGTGCACAAATTCGATTAGTTAAAACTGCCCTTGGTGAATTTTTAAGTATTAGAAATTAAGTATTAGATTTCCCAGTTTTGGGGAGCTTAAGCCAAGTCTCCAGTGGTCTGTCCTGCTGGGCTCACTTACTTTTCATTACTTGCAACAGTAATGAAAAATGAAGGGATTTAGAGAGGTTGCTCTCAAACCTAAGCTAGGACTAGAATTCACCATCTCCTAGTGATTGGTCACCCAGCCAGCTTTCATGCCTAAGGTGGAACTAGCACTCACCATCTCCTTGTGATTGGCTCAAAGTTATCCAGTTAGCTTTTTTTTAAAAAATGTAAATGTGTTTTTATTTTCCATTTTCATTTTCATACAGTCACATATATACTGTGCAGAACCAGGGCCTTATAACTTTAAACAATAAACACAGCCATTCCTCTTGTCAATAATACCCCCCAAAATAGAAACCAATGTACCTCTTCAACCCTCCATACACCCTTTCTTTCGCTCCCCTCCAACTTTCCATCTTCCCTCCATCATTCCCTCTACCCTACTTCCCCTCCCCCTCTACCACACCTCTCTCCTGATACACTCCCTCCCTTCCTTCTCACCCTCCCTCCAGTCCTCTCTCCCACCCTCTCTACCCCTCTTTCTTCTATCCCTCTACTCCTCCCTTCGGTGTATTTCTACTATCTATTAATATATTCAGCTTGTCCTATTTTTACACTGGAATTAAAGAGCAACAGTATACAAGTGCAATCGCGTTACTTTAAAATCTAACACATACTATATATCCCCACTCCCAGTTAGCTTTTATGTCTAAGGCAGGACTAGAATTCACCATCTCCTGGCGATTGACCCAGAATCACCCAGTTTGCTTTTATGCCTAAAGTAGGACTAGAACTCATCATCTCCTGGTGATTGGCCGAATGTAATGGCTCCACTCCTAATTTGAGAAAGTAAAGACTCTTGAAACGGATTATTTCAAAAGGAACCTTTAATCAGTCAGGATCGAACTATTAGAAGCAAAGCAGCATCTAAAAACCTTTAGGCCATGCAAATGGGATTAAGCTGATAATGACCCCCTCCCCTTCGTCTGAATGCAGATTCTGACCAATACACAAGTGTCCTTAACTCTTCTGCCCTGGGAGTCAATAAAGCACACGTTCCCATGGCTATCTCTAGATAGACATCAAAGTTATATATCCCACATGGCTATCATAAACATCCCTCCAGAGATATTGGGACCTTCAGTCTCCCGGTGACAGGAAACCAGTTGTAAAGTTGTAAAACTCAGTTGTTTCAGGTGTAGCTAATGATTTAACTCCGAGGTTCCCCTCCTCCCAATTGAATGGGAGTATTTTAGGGATCTGACACCGAAAGTCACCCAGCCAGTTTTCATGCCTAAGGCGGGACTAGAACTCATCATCTCCTGGTGATTGGCCCAAAATCACCCAGCCAGTTTTCATGCCTAAGGCGGGACTAGATCTCACCACCCCCTGATGATTGGCCCAACTGGCTTTTGGGCATCAAGCAAGCCAGCTCTTTTTCCTGTCTTCCAAGCCCATTTCTACATGCACCACTTCAGAAGTATTTGCCACCGAGATCTTTGCATCCCACTTAACCTCTCCTACTTGAGAGACCGCCTGCTGCCAATTACCTCCACTAGACCGATTAGATCCCACAGATTAGGCCTCCTCCGAATTCCATCTGCCGGCCAGTGTCGACTGGCGACTACTCAGAGGAGAGCCTTCTCTGTGGCTGCTCCGACCCTCTGGAACGAACTCCCCGTGGAGATTCGAACCCTCACCACCCTCCAGGCCTTCCGCAAAGCCCTTAAAACCTGGCTGTTCCGACAGGCCTGGGGCTAAAGAACTGTTGCCCCCGTCTCGAATTGGTATGACTGTTGTGTTTTAATCATGCATTGTTTTTTATGTCGTTTTAAATTCTTGTTTGTATCCCCCTTCCCTGGTTGAGTTGTGAGCTGCCCTGAGTCCCCTTCGGGGGAAAAGGACAGCATATAAATAAAATCAACATTCAACATTCAACTTCTGGTAGCGCCTACATGTATACTTCATCAGCCTCCTGTTTACAGTTGGAGCAGATGGTGTGTCATTATAATGCAATCATAAGCCTGAAAGAGAGAAGATGTTTCATTCCACAATCCTTTTAGCTAACAGATTGAATCCTAATTGGGAGAAAATGCTGCTTCTTTGTCATGCAAATCCACAGAAATATGATAGGGATGCTTGCTATTTAAGAAAGTTGCTTCAGTAGTACTAAAGAGGAGATGTATAAACAATATAATGAGGCTTATATAAACTTGATAAATGTGATAGGGATTATTAACAATGTCAGCGGAAATTGGATCAATATATATATATAGCGTGTGTGTATGTATGTATATACACATATATATTATATACATATATACATATATATTATATACATATATACATATATACCTACCTACCTACCTACCTACCTACCTACCTACCTACCTACCTACCTACCTACCTACCTACCTACCTACCTACATACATACATACATACATACATACATACATACATATATATATATATATATATATATACATACATACATACATATATATATATATATATATATATATATATATATATATATAATATGAAATTTGTTCATATATAATAGAGAAATGTTTAGATAGAACAAGAAAGATATAGATGAAGGTAGAGATAAAGATGAGGAGTTAGGCATTTTTTGAATATATATGTTTGAACAATATAATAAGGATTACTTAAATTTGAGAAATGTGATAGAGATTATTAATATTGTTATTGTGAATTGGATTAATATGAATGATACCCAGAACCAACTTTGTTCACATACAGTATAAATGTATAACTTAAAATTATATTATTTTATATACATATATACATATACACACATACTCTGTGTGTGTGTATGTATGTATGTGTGTGTATGTATGTGTACACACACACACACACACCACACACACACACCACACACACACACACACACACACACACACACACACACACACACACACACACACACACACACACACACACACATATATATATATATATATATATATATATATATATATATATATATATATATATATATATCAGCATTTTTGCTGATAAATAAATAAAGAGTATAAATCTATTTCAAGCTATTTAGCTCTCATCAGCTAGCCATACCCTTACTGGGATTCAAACTTGGGCTGTTTTTATATGTTAGGCAGTTATATTAACCTCTAAGCCACAAGTTCTCCTCACTTACCATCTGAGCCAGGAAGCAGTATGCTCCCTCCCATATTTGGGTATACCAGGCACTTTGACAAAACACACACACACGTACTTACACACACACACACACATACACACACACACACACACACACACACACACCAGTATATTTAAAAAAGGTTGCTTCAGCAAGTTCATCTATCCCAGGAATGAGTCATTCTGTACAGTATGAGCCTCTCTGTATATTATTAATTATAGGACAGCAGGGCTGTCTTAACACATGGGCCTGATGGGCACTTGCCCATGGGCCCCACAAGTACAGGGGCCCCATACTAATCAGTGTATGTCAACCCTTCAATGCCCCTTGTATCATATAAATACAGCATCGTATTTATTTCATTTTACTGCATTTTCAAATTAATACTAACATGCCAATAAAATGTTATTCAGAGGTATTTCACAAGAAGAATCCTCCACTCCTCTACTCACCATGGAATCCCTTATGCCACCAGGCTTGAAATTTTGGGCTTGGACAACCTGAAACTACACAGCCTGCAGTCCAATCTAAGCATAGTACACAAAATTGTCTGTAACAACATCCTACTTGCCAACGACTATTTCAGCTTCAATAATACACGGGGAAAACATTGATACAAACTCAAGGTAAACCACTCCAAACTCGATTGCAGAAAATGCGATTTCAGCAACAGAGGGGTCAACACCTGGAATGCTCTACCTGACTCTGTTGTTACATCCTCAACCCCCTACCCAACAGCTTCAATCTCAAACTGTCTACCGTGGACCTTACCCCTTTCCTGTAGGCACACCAGTGTGCCTACACTCCCTGTCCTACTGTCCCCATTTATCTTTATTTACTTCCTTTGTTCATGTTTATGTTCCTACCTCTACTTGTTATCTTGTACATGTTTGACAAACAAACAAACAAACAAATAAAATATGTTTAATTTTATCGACAATTTACATTTTTATTCCTGTGAGTTGTTGTTGTAGGGGTACACAGCTTTTGCCAGAGCCCATAATGCTGTCAAGACACACCTGTAGGCCAGGAGTGTGAACCATAATTTCTCTAACGGAGGGGAGGAAGAAGGAAAAAAAAGACCATCTCTGTTATTTATATAGGATGTTGCCAACATTCAACATCTAGGAAAGGAAGTGAAATTGTTGCATGGCAATTCTGCACTTTTGTATTGGTGCAAACAAGCTTTTCCTTCTCATTCAAGTGGTGATTACTCTTGTGATACACAAAAAAATAACACAGCAACCAGTGGGCTCTTATTATGTCCTCCTCCCACTCAAAAGCCTTACCAGTGCTCTTTGTATTGGGAAAATGTGTCGTTGAAGCACCAAAAGGGGGGAAAAAAACATTGGCTGCTGTGAAGAATCACAGGAAGAGCTAGATTTGGGTGGAAAAAGCACTTTTGAAGTCTGTGAAGGATGGGATGGGTGATTCATCACTTTTGGAGCTGGAAAGATTTGGTTGACGGTGGAAAGAAATAAGAGAATAGAATGGAATAGGAGTTAGAGTTTAGAATGGAAAGGAAAGGAATGGAACGGAACAGAACAAAACTGAACAGAACAGAACATAATAGAATAAGAGTTAGAGTTTGGAATGGAATGGAATAGAATGGAGCCTATCCATTCTGGTCATAACTCATGATCGTTGTAAAATGGGTCACCCATGTGACCGACCCAATTTTGTAAGCTTTTTGCAGCAGTCATTAAGTGAATACCCTGGTTATTAAGCAAACCAATGGCTTGCTATGGGTTGATTTTGCCTAAAACCAGGAAGTAAATGCTACTTTGGGGCAAAAATGTCATATAGAGTAGTTACGTGACCGTGAGATGTGCAAATGTTATATGTGTGGGCCAGTTGCCAAGTGACCAACATGTGGGCCATGGTGATGTGTTCTAACCCTCCTCGCCCCACACCAAAGCACGCCGAGCCAAAGATACTTTACGGAATTTATTAACAGACAGACAGGTCCTTGGCAGCAATCCAGCACAGACAAGCCTTGGCAGCAATCCAGCCTGCCAAGCTAACATTACAGTTCTCCAACATTAGTTAATGCATTGACTTCTGCAAAAGGGGCTTGTGCACAAGCATTCCTTTTATAGTCTGGAGAGGAACCTAATTACCACCAGATGAGTGCAATTACCTGCTGTAACTGCACAACTGTTCCTTACGCCTATTAGCTCTCCGGTGCCAGGCAACCAGGAAAAACTCCCTTGTCTCCTCCCCACTGGTCCAAGGCTCAAGCGCCTCCTGGTGGCCAACCAGCCTCTCTGCGCCCTGCTCGGAGTCAGAACCCTGTCCAGGGTCCTCCACATCCTCCAAAGCCGACTCATAGGGCCTCTCGCTGTTGGAGTCTGGTGGCAGCTCCAACAGCTCCTGCTGGGCCACAACAGTGATGTAAGGAAATGACCAGGCTGAGCTGGAGGGAGGGGTCAAAAACATCATCAGTTTGGAATTGCTTAGCTCCCACAAGAGACCTAGATCCAGATCTCCCTTGAATTGACCCTCTAGCATCAATCTGCCTTGACCATTAAAATAGATCAGAGTCTTGTGCATATGTAGTAGCCAGCAGAATTAGCATGCAATACTGCATTCTAACCACTGAGCCACCATGGCTCTTACTTAGCAGCACAGAAGATTTCTTCAGGTCTGCACACAAGAATATAGTTCAGTACTAAATTGTCACCAGATAACGGTCAACAGATTGAAGGATGGATTGGGCTTGGCCATTTGTGGCAATGTAATGACTCTGAACTGATGGTGCACTTAACTCCACACCCCAGTTCCACTTGCTCTTTTCCTGTGTACAGCAAGAATTCCTTAACTAAGGTAGAAATTTACCCTGGTTGAGATAAGTACAAATTGCTGGAAGAAGAAAAAGTGAACTCAAGCAAGGAGGTAGAACTTTGAGAAATATGACTGAATTTAAATTCTCTATATGGAAAGTTTTAATTTAATTTAACCATTGCCGTGTTAATAGCTTCCAGTTCCTATTGTATAAATACCATTGTACTTGCCTATTATTTGCATTCTAAATGTCACAAAGCAATGAAAAACAGAAAAGATGACAGCATTTGAAATAATTATACAAAATCCTGATCACTGACTAGGAAATACATACAAACTGTTATTGAAGGAAAACAATGAAGTGAAATAAATTAAAAACATCATGATATAGTGAATGTAAAATGAAAAATAATTACAGTACAGTAGCAGAAAAGAATTATAGAAAAATCATTAAAATGCAGTATGTTTTAATGATGTTTCTATAGTTTTTTGCCCACTGCTATACTGTAATTATTTTTGTTTTACATCCACTTTATCATAACGTTTTTAATTTATTCCACTTTATTGTTCTCCTTCAATAACAATTTGTATGAATGTCCTACATAAGCTGGGTTTTGTAAAAGCATTTCAAATGCTTATACAAAACATTTTTCAAAGCAATTTTCTCTGACTTACAGCTTGCAGTATAATTCAGAGACAATTGCTATAAAATGTTTTTTATTAAATGGTATATACCTCTCACCATCATTACTAGAATAGACGAATCATACAACAATAAGTGTTGGAAAATTTTGACCGTAATATATTGTATGAACTATAAGCCACCCGGAGTCATTGACTCATATGGGTGGCCATAGATATTGAACAAATGAATAAATGAGAAATGTTAAGACTGGTTCTAACATTGGGCAGAATCCAGATGTTGACTCTAGGAGATGACTCCAGGCACTGGGAACCTTCTGGAGGAACTAGAAAATGGATGTCTATGGAGATTCTCTGACATCCAGGTCATGGTTGTCCCCAAAGTATTTTTTTTTTACAGGCAACTGGACTTTCTGGTTGTTTTTTTCTTTGAAGATGTTTTGCTTCTCATCTGAAGAAGCTTCTTGGATGAAAATGTCTTCAGAGACAAACCAGAAAGTCCAGTTGTCTCTTGGGAAAAAAAACTTTAGAAAATGGATGGCCAGTAGTGAAATTGGCGCTGTCCACTTGCCAGTGCTGAAATGAAAGGAGGGACATTTTCTGGGCTCAGTAACTAACCAGGGTTGGGTCTATTGATCTATTCATTTGATTTATAAAGGAAGAGCAACTCTGGGGGAATGACTGCCTTTAAAATCACAATATGAACAACCTCAATCTATGTGTGAGCAACCCAACTAATCTCAATATTATCTTAATATTCCTATTCTATTCTACTCTATTCTTTCCTGTCCTGTTCTATTCTGTTCTCCTCTGCTCTATTCTACTCTACTATTTTCATATTCTCTGTTTCCCTATTCTATTCTATTCTATTCTATATTCTATTTCCATATTCTACTCTACTCTATTCCTATTCCATTTCCATATTCTATTCTACTCCTCTATTCTTATTCTATATTCTGTTTCCATATTCTATTCTATTCTACTCTATTCCTATATTTGATTTCCATATTCTATTCTACTCTATTCCTGATTATCCTATTCTGTTCTATTCTATTATTTTCTTTCCTGTTCTGTTCTATTCTATTCTGTTCTCCTCTGCTCTGCTCTATTCTATTCTACTCTACTCCATTCCTATTCTGTTTCCATATTCTATTCTATTCTATTCTATTTTATTCCTGTTCTTTTCTGTTCTGTTCTCCTCTACTCTATTCTATTCTACTCTACTATTTTCCTGTTCTCTGTTTCCATATTCTATTCTATTTCCATATTCTATTCTATTCAATTCTACTCTTCTCTATTCTTATTCTATATTGTTTCCATATTCTATTCTATTTTATTCTACTCTATTCCTATTCTACATTCTATTTCCATATTCTATTCTATTCTATTCTATTCTATTCCTATTCTATATTCTGTTTCCATATTCCATTCCATTCCATTCTATTCCTATTCCATATTCTATTCTATTCTATTCTATTCTATTCTATTCTATTCTATTCTACTCTATTCTCAAGTCAACCAAATGGACTTCAACAAATCACGTACCCAGTGACACGCTCAGGTCAAGCTGGGGCAGGATCAGAGCCACCTTAATCTCAGGAATAATGCTGTTTCAGATGACTGTCTTCATATTCCAAGTTCTTTTCTATTTTGCTTTGTTTTGTTTTATTGCCTCTGCTTTCGGCGCGTCTTTAAAAACACTCCCATTAAACGCCTGGGCAGCGTAGATCCCACTCCAGCAAGCGCCCCCTTCTTCCTCGATTCCCATTTGCTTCCCCGCCCGCAGGGCGTTCGACGCCGCGGCTCCGCCTTCCGCATCGCTTGAGCCCCGCCGCTCGCCGTCGCCCCCGTTGCTATGGCTACGTAAGCAGCGCGGCCTACTCTGCCGCGAAGCCTGGTTGAAGTTTACTCGACGAACCGAATCGGCCGACGGACTTGCAGCACGTCATTATGTCTTTCCGCGATCTCCGGAGTGAGTCGAACGGGGGGATGGGGGTGGGACGCTCCGATGTAGAATCCCAAGCGAGCCCCCTCTAATTTATTCCGTTATTTAATCACCCGAGCGGGGCGCTATGATTCCCACACCCACCCCATTACCAAAGACCTGAGGGCAGCGTATGTGACTGCCCCTCCCTCCGTTTTGATCCACACAACAACCCTGGCAGGTGGGAGTCCCAGGAGGGCAAGCTACCATAACCGGCCTGCAAGAATCATCCCGACCACAGATGGCAGCAAAGAAGCGCGAGGCAAATCCGCTTCACTGCTGCCATCTATGGGTCACCTGCAGGCATCCAGAATAACGAAAGGTGTTTTTCCCCTTGAAGCTTAAAGATAATGCCGAGTCCCATAGTCCCCAGCCAGCATGGTTGTCTGTGTGTGTGTGTGAGAGAGAGAGGGGGGGGGCAGAGAGATAGAAAGAGACAGAGAGGGGGGGGAGAGAAAGAGACAGACAGACAGACAGAGAAAGAGACAGAGAGAAAGAGAGAGGGAGAGGCAGACAGAGAGAGAGAGTATGGTCTCTAAAAGTATCCATAATAATGTGTAGAGTAGAGTAGAGTAAATAGAATAGAATAAAATTCTTAATTGGCCAAATGTGATTGGACACACAATAAAGATTGGTTATAGTGGCTTGCATCTGGACAAACAGAAATTCAGCAGATACATGGATGGGGTGGGATTTAATGCTAAGCTTAATATCGATCATTGCAACAACATAATTTTCTTCTGTGAAAGGACATCTCCTTGGGCCTGTCCATCAAAAAAAAAAAAAAAGCTGATTTGGTGGCTGGGTTTTTATAGCAGCAGTTAGACTTATATACCGCTTCATAGGGCTTTCAGCCCTCTCTAAGCGGTTTACAGAGTCAGCATATTGCCCCCAACAACAATCCGGGTCCTCACTTTACCCACCTCGGAAGGATGGAAGGCTGAGTCAACCCTGAGCCGGTGAGATTTGAACAGCCGAACTGCTGAACTGCAGTCAGCTGAAGTAGCCTGCAGTGATGCATTTAACCACTGCGCCACCTCGGCTCTTCTCTTTAACACATCATGTCAGATCTTGGTGTTTTGAATAAAATGACAAACCAGAACATGAATTCACTAACTGTGGTAAACTGTGGTTTATACCAATCATCAAAGCTGGAAACGAACAAGGCAGTAAAGGCAAAAAGGAAACAAACCACATTATGGATTAGTGTAGTGCGTGAACTCTGGGAAGACAGAACGGGAGGTAATGAACCTATAAAGGGATTTTCCCCCAAGGAAAGAGCAAAAGACACTTGATGAGGGCAGCAGCAGAGGCTTCACAGCATAAATCAGTCTTCATGCTATGCTTTGAAGCGGCATGCCAACAAATGGAAACGAAGTGAAGATAGCAGCAGGCTGGCGGCTGAATTCTGTATAATGAAAATAGAGTTTGTTAGAAAAGGTGACTCAGAATTAGTCATAAGCTTCAGCTTGAGTACCAGGAGTATGAAAAATAATACAGTGTGATGTGCTGTGGGCAGTTTTTGCCCATTTATGAAAAGCAGAATTATGTCAGCCTTTCGTTATGTTGTCTTAAGATGTGGATCATAAAATGTGGGCTGTGAAAGTATCTACAGACCCCTCACATCCTGGACATGAATTGTTTCAACTTCTACCCTCAAAACGATAAGGCACTGCACACCAGAACAACTAGACACAATGAGTTTTTCCCTTGAATGCCATCACTCTGCTAAACAACTAATCCCCACAACACTGTCAATAATTTACTGTATTATTGTATTACTGTATTACTATTATTCTCTTCCTTCCTAGTATCTAACTCTACCCACTTATGACTATAACCATGTTGCTTGTATCTATCAATTTATATTGTTTTTATTTGTTTCCTAGTACGATTTGATATTTGTTTCCTAGTACGATTTGATATCTTAGTAATCTTGACTATCACTAAGTGTTGCATCTTTCATTCTTGATGAATGTATCTTATTTTTCTTATGTACACTGTTAGCATAAGACAAATTCCTTGTGTGTCCAATGGTTCCACCACAAATCCGCAAAGCCCTTATCCGCGGAGACATAAGCGCGAAGACTAATTCGCGCTGTTCGAAGTGCTATGGAAAAACGCGACCCTACCGCGATGACATAATCGCGGAGGGCAAATCCGCGCATTCCCAAGCACTCAGCATCCTAAACCTAACCCTAAACCTAACCCTAAACCTAACCCTAACCCTAACCCTAAACCTAAACCTAACCCTAAAACAAACCCCTAAACCTAATCCTAACCCTTACCTTAATTTAAATCCGCTTTCTGTCGCCGCGCTGTTTTAAAGCGCCCTTCTGTCGCCGCGCTTTGTCGCGGCGGTGATGACACACGGTGATGACGTTGCGGCTTTAGCGACGTGATTTTATCACCGCTATTTTGACAAGCGCGGTTTTGTCGTGCCACGGTGTCCAATCACATACTAAAATATAAAACAAATAACATACAAGTAACCTCCTGGCGTTATCTCTGCCAAACACACTAAAATATAAAACAAACAACATACAAGTAACATTGTCTTCATACATTACTAATTATATATTCTTATTTTACCTAATATATTCATTTATATTCCCATATATTACAACACATTCTGTGTTCACAGATCCTAGTTATTTCTTGTTCCAACTCCCACCTCTTGTTTCCAACCACTGGTAAAACCTATTCCATATATCATAATATTCTGACTCTCCTTTGTTTTTTAATTCTAGTGCCAATTTATCCATTTCTGCGCAAACAAATATTTTCTTTATTATCTCCCTTTCCAAAGGTATATTTTGATTTTTCCATTGTTGAGTGTATACCATTCTCACTGCCATTACGATGTGTAGTATTAAATATACTGATCCTTTACTATAGTCTTCTGTTATGATTTCTAGTAAAAATAGTTCTGGTTTAAATTCTAATCTTTGTCCAATAATCAATAACTATAACCAGTCTTGAATAGACAAAGCCAATAACTTTACTGTCTACCGCCTACATTACAGAAGGGTGGTCGCTTGGATGGTTAGGACACTGGTTTGGAAGTTAGGAAACCCACGTTCGAGACCCAAGTGATGCTGACCGAATGAGCTCCCATCATTTGTTCCAGCTCCTTGAGGGGGATATGGAAGGAGTCACCCCGGGTGTCCCCCGGGCAATGGTGATGTTACTGACTAAGCCTTTCAACCCATAAACACTTAAAATGGTGTCCCCAACATGAAAAGCATGGTATTTATATTACAAAAATCTTTCAGAGTGCTTGTCTTCCCCTGGGAGATAAGACTTCATGGATCTTGGGGGAGGTCAAATTTATGTCGCTTGCAGCTATGCATTGATTCCAAGCTAGGCCCTCGTTTGATTCCTTCTTCCAAGCTACTGTGTTTCCCCGAAAATAAGCGGGTCTTATTTTCTTTTGACCCTCGAAATAAGCACTTGGCCTTACTTTCGGGGAGGTCTTATTATTTTTGAGGTGCAGGTGCAGTAGTGGGTTTCCATTTTTTTACTATCGGTTTGCTTGTGCGCGCGTGCAGCACTTCTGCGCGTGTGCAGAAGCATCCAAGTGGGCAGGCGGAGCCTCCCACTGCCGCACTACCATTTTGCCCAATCTGGCTGGAACGGGCAGAAATCCACCTCTGTGCAGGAGGTGGCGAGCGTGGTCACCCCATGGCTGCTGCCATATTTGGGGGAAGGGCTTATTTTTGGGGGAGGGCTTATTTTAGCACATGCACTCCAAAGTCTTAATTGGGCTTATTATCCGGGGAGGTCTTATTTTCAGGGAAACAGGGTAGTTGGCAGTTTCCAAGCATATGTGTGAATTTATTTATAGGTTTGTAGTCCATCTTTTTGTGTACATGTTCGTCCAGTGACCATTTGAAGATGCAACAGCACTGAAAAAAGTGACCTAGGGCTGTTTTGCACAGTTGTGACTGTTGCAGCATCTCCCCAGTTTCATAATCAAAATTTGGACGCTTGGTAATTGGCTCTTATTTATGACAATTGCAGCATCCTGGGGTCATCAAATAATCACTATTTGCAACCTTCTGACAAGCAAAATCATGGGGAAGCCAGATTCTCTTAACAACCGTGTTATTAACTTACAAACTGAAGTGATTCACTTAACAACTCTGGCAAGAAAGGATGTAAAATGGAGTGAAACTCACTTAACAACCATCTTGTTTTGCAATGGAATTTTTGGCCTCCATTGTGGTCGTAAGTCAAGGACTATCTGTACACTTCCTGAATATCTCTTAGTAGCAGAATATCAAGTGCAATTTTCCTATTCCAGCATAGAAGAAAGTTAAGATGTAATGTACTTGAATTTATTAAACGTTTTCTATTTATTTATTTTTTGCCAAAGATTTTACTGAGATGATGAGGGCACTGGGCTATCCACGGCTTATCTCAATGGAAAATTTTCGGACTCCAAATTTCATGCTGGTTTCAGAAATACTCCTTTGGCTGGTGAAAAGGTTGGTACTTAGTTTTAATTTGAAAATAAATATCAGCAACTGCACTCACAGTTCTGGTGAAATGCTTGGAGCTTTCTGAAAGAGCTTAAAATGGAAATGGAAGTATTCTGGAAGGTTTCCAGTTGGGGAGAAAAAAGGTTGCAACCAAAATATATTCAATGCTTTAAAAAATATTGATGCTTGATTGTCAGTTTAAACCATCTGTTATTTCTCTGTGGTAGTTCAAACATATTTTTGAGATTAAAATATCGTTCAATTTGTTTTGCATTTGAAATTAAACATCAGAGGAATTTTCCTCTAATAGATTAAAAAGACTTCGGTAAGATATATTGGGGGGAAAAAATCAGGGATCCTCAAACTACGGCCCTTGGGCCGGATACATGCAATGAATGCTTGTATTGCTGCAGAGTCTCCCCCTTTGGGGTCTTTTTGTGTGGGTCAGAGGGGGGCAGATATTTCGACTTGATGTCTGCTTCGGCATCCTGGTATGGGGCTTTGGGCGAAGGCTGGAGGGAAGCACTGCTGGTGGCGAAGAGCCGGAGGGCCTCATTCCAGTGGGACTGCATCATGGCCTGGAGCTGGCTGACCATTTCAGCCCACTGAGCCTCCAGGCGCCGGTACCTGGCCTTGCACTCCCGCAGGTCTTCCCTCTGCTTGGAAAGCCTCTGCTCGTAGTCCTCATTGAAGTGCTTCTGCTGAGCCTTCTTCTCGGTCAGATACAATTTGAACTGAGCTGTTTTGCCAATTCTTTCTCATAGTGGTTGCTTAGTTCCAACAACTGATTCCTATTGGGGCCCTAAGGAGCCCGGGTGGGCAGGCGAGGAGTGGCTGAGAAGGGAGGGGCGAGTAGAGGCTGGCGAGGCACCGCTCGATGTGAGTGACATTGAGTTGGCTACACCCACCCACTCACATGACCACCTAGCCATGCCCACCCACCTGGTCATTACTCACCACTAATATGTGGTCCGCGGGATTTAAAATCTATTAATTTAGTGGTCCCTGAGGTCCGAAAGGTTGGGGACCCCTGCTCCAAACCGCTTAAAGAGGGCTGTAAAGCACTGTGAAGTGGCATGTACGTCCAAGGGTTATTGCTATCACACCACTCAAAATCCAGTTGTGATCCTCAGCCCATAAAAAGTTGTATACTTCTGCCTTGAAGATTAAGCAAAAGAGTTTACTATGATTCAGCTTGGGAATTGTTCCAGTAAGAACTCAAAAATATGTCAAAAGAATTAGCTTTCTTTTAGAAAGACCTGTATTTTTTTTTTTGAAGAGCCAAGATAGTTTTGTGCTTTATTCAGTTCTGAGTTTAAAATAGTCTTCAGGTGACTGTTTCCTCCTGCCCCTCTGCGGTGATATTAAAGGTTATCATGAAAGTCTAAACTAAATATTAATAATAACATTAAACAATGAGTAATTAGATAATGAAAGAATATATTTCAACATAAGCATGTGTATTAAAAGTAGAATTACATGAATTGGATGAATGGAAGGAATATGAATAGATCTACACGCGGTGGCTCAGTGGCTAAGATGCTGAGCTTGTCAATCAGAAAGGTCGGCAGTTTGGCGGTTCAAATCCCTAGCACCACGTAACGTAGTGAGCTCCTGTTACTTGTTGCAGCTTCTGCCAACCTAGCAGTTCGAAAGCATGTAAAAATGCAAGTAGAAAAATAGGAACCATCTTTGGTGGGAAGGTAACAGCATTCCGTGCGCCTTCGGTGTTTAGTCATGCCGGCCACATGACCACAGAGACCTCTTCAGACAGCACTGGCTCTTTGGCTTTGAAACGGAGATAAGCACCTTCCCCTAGAGTTGGGAATTACTAGCACATATGTGCGAAGGGAACCTTTACATTTACTTATATGTTCAAATGATACTGTGATTTATATTAGAATTGTATATTGAAACACTGAACAATGAAAGAATGAAGGATGAAACTATACAGATGTGAAGAGTTAAATAAGGGAAATATGAATAATAAAGCAGGTGAAAGATGGAAGACAGAAATGAAACATCTTTGAATACAATGGTGACATGAATAAAAGTTAGAATAGAAATAGAAACAAGAGGGGAACAACAATATATATATGTATTCTAATATAACAAGATATTTATAATAATAAGAGGGAGGTTCAGAGATTGAATGGTGGTAGTATTAGATATGTTTAAACAATATGAAATGAAAATGAAATGTAATAACTATGAGTAATAATATTATGTTTATGAGTACTAGAATGTATGATACCCCAACAATCTGGATCCTCATTTTACCCACCTCTGAAGGATGGAAGGCTGAGTCCACCTTCAGTCAATCAGAATCGAACTGGAGTGAGCAGTGAGTTAGGATGCAATACTGCATTCTAATTACTGGGCCATCTTATATAGCATACAAAGAAAATACAAAAGTAAATCGTAGGGAAGGGAAAAGAGAAGGGGAGAGTGGGGGGAAGCAAGGGGAAAACAGAAAAAAAAAAAAAGAAATTGACTTCCGATGCAGCAAATTCACTTTTGTGCAGCAGAATATGGCATTAACATCCAACCTCAACTTTTTACTTTTACATAATGTTATAAACTAGCCATTCCTGTAACAACAAATCTATCAAATTGGTAAAACCCAAAACGCTTAGTTCTGTGTCTTATTTCCTTTTGCAGATATGAGCCTCAGACTGATATCCCTTCCGATGTTGAAACAGAGCAGGACCGAGTTTTTTTCATTAAGGCTGTTGCTCAGTTTATGGTGAGTTTTATTTATTTAATGTCCCTGAAGGGTCAAATACAGAATGTGAAATTTAATACCAGGGTACTCTCCAGTTAATTTTTGAATGAAAACACTTCAGATACACACGCACACAAACACACCCACACACATACACGGGAGGAGGGAGGAGAGGGAGGGAATTAAAATAGCCCTGTGGTTTGAAAATTGGATCTCAGTTCTCTGGCTGAAACGGAAGCTGATGATAAGCCCTGGGACTAATAATGCTGAAGAGTCTCTTAGTATAAGATGAGTTACATGGGAAGAGATGCAACGGATGTGTTGAATCTCTGATGACTGTCTGCTTGGGGTAGAGATTACATTCATCATCGCTCAGATAGGTAGGCTGGTAAATAGTACTGGGGAGAAGGAACATTTTCACCTCCTTCCCTATTGGCTTTTCCCAGGGATGTACATTCCTTGTTTAATTTCCAAAATATATTAGAAGTTTTAGTAATATATATAAAACCAACCTGAAGATGACAAATGAGACTTCATCGAAACATCGCCAAGACACTTCCAATTTTACGCGGGAGAAAACCCGAATAACCAAAGACCTACATACAAACACCCACGAAAACCTCAGAAAACACACACACACACATACACACACACACACACACACACACATACACACACACACACAGACATATATATGCCTTCAGAGTCAGACATCAGCGAGGCAGATGAACAGCTGGAGCGTGCCCCCAGTGTGCACATGCACAGAGTTGCCAGACAAAGGGAACAGCTAAAGAACAGGGGTTGGTGGACGATGAATGGCCCCTCCCAGAGGAAATAAAAGAGGAGCGAGAGGGGATTGGAGTTTGCAGGAGACAATTAGTTCGCTTATATATACTAGCTGATAAGCCAGCGTTGTCCGGGTTATTTATTTATAGGGGGGAAATGTCCAGACCAAACATAATTTGTAATGTTGGATTTTCCCCCTTACCAGAGGGAGCCCCCTTGTGGAGTACTATGGAGCCATTACCATGGCAACTCACTGCCCTGTATAGTAGAAGCCATTTTACGGTAGCACAGTTGAAGCCATTTGAAGGCACAACAGGTTGTATCGTAACAGAACACACACTCCGAAGGGTGTTAGGGGTGTCCTACTCCCACAGTATTTGTTTCCAGAGAACAAGTCATCTGTGTACCAGGTTTGGTTGAAATTGCTCGAGCCGTTCCAGAGTTATGCTGGAACATACATGTAGCTGTAGCTATAGCTATAGCTATAGCTATAGATATAGAAGAAAGAGACATTACGATCTCCGGAACTTTTAAAATATATTGCTCACTGAGCTTTTGTTAGCCACTGCTAACATCATCAGAGTGTAAAAGCCACTAAAGCGATACCTGCCTTTATACAATGTTAATCAATTTGACCATTGCGCGTGTGATAGGCCCATCCACCCGCTTCCCACCTGTAATTAGCTTTGTTGTTTTTACATCAGGCATGTGAATTGATGCTCCTATTCCTTCTTCCCTTATCAAACACAGCTTGGGCTCCTCGTCCCCATACATATAGACATAGATATAGATACACACACACCGGGGGGGGGGGGGGAGATGTTTGATTGGATTGACCTATGCCTTATAAACCAGGGAGTAAAACCCAAATAGAATAATCACACTTCAATGGATCTGGGTTGCATTGTGGATCTTGTAAGAGCTTTTGAAACAGCATAATCCTTTTCAAACAAGTGATCCCATTAACAACAAGAGTGCTGCAGGAAGCCACATGGTATGGGCAAAATTGATGTGCCAATTAACTGAAGATCTGATCAGCTGTAAATTTCACCCTTAGTGAACTAGAGCACTAAAGTTCCTCTGCAGAATTTCTGTTCTGGTTAATTAGGAACTGGCTGGTCCAGACGGCGTTTGCTAAGTTGGGATGAATCATTGCTCAAGCATGCTTTTTCTTGCCTGTGTTACTCTATTACAATTATAGGATCCTCGCTGAAATCTACTTCCGTTTTGGGATAAAACATTTTTGATGTATTGTTAGGGTATAGGACTGGAATCAGAGAAGCTGGATTTAGCCACAGAGATTATGGAAATTATGATTTCCAAAGCTGCTATAATATGATAGCTTAACTATAGGCCATATTAAAGCACAGGGTTCAAACACATATCACCAATAAAATCTTATACAAACAATTTAAGATAAGAGTATGGTAAAATAAAAATAGTTATAGGATAAGATACAATAGAATTTAATACACAAATATATAAAATAGCATTCCAAATATCATCCAAAATTAAATCAGAGTCCAAGGCAAAGCATTGCTCTAAGTTCCAATTTATTAAGAGAGACATGTTGGTACAAACTGTGGAATACCCGAATCTGAAAACTTCCTGGGGTTTCAATCCAGTTGAAAGTTCATGATCTTGCCCCCACACCCACAAGTCCATCTCATGGTCCTATCTTCCATTGCCACGCTGGCATCTCCACCCATCCACTTCCGGAGAGGTGCAGAGGTGCGGAGACAAAGAATGACCTTCAGCTTCTAGAAAGAAATGTTTTATTTTGACAACAACACATATACATTATATTCCTTACTATACCCCCTCCCAATTACCCCACTAATGAAACAACATAGTAAAATAACAGAGAGTGTGGCAGGCCAAAGATCCTAAAAGGAATATGACAAAATATGACTGCAGGCCTGACAATAGGATAAAAGGACATAAAATTATATTTCAGTGTCACACTTACAATCTATCCCAATCAGTCTCACGTATGGCGATCTCAACCAAGCCATTTTGCTTCCATCAAATGTTATTTTCAGGTTCCGACTGTACATAAAGTAAATTGTTTTGATGTGGGGCTCCCAATAGGTCCTTTGTTTGATATATGGACCAAGGCACCTGCCTCTCACCCTCTTATACAAGGCACAATCCAATAGGATGTGAGCCTGGCCTTCTACCTCTGCCGCTTTGCAAATGCAGAGATGCTCATTGGAGGGTATAGAATGGAATCTCCCATATCTGACCATTGTGTCCAGCGGTTCGAATCTCACTTGCACAAATATCTTCCTAAGATATTTTGGCCGTTGTAACTTCAGACAGCAGTCTACTTGAAAAGTGTGTTTGTACTTGCTCAGCCCCGTGATGGCAAACCTATGGCACACGTGCGAGGGGTGTCATGCAGAGCCTTCTCTGTGGGCAAGCCTGCCGTCACCAGCTGCTCATCTGGATAGCTATATCATTTTGTGCTTCTATATCCTTAATTCTTTGGGCAGCTCTTTTTTTGAATTGTTCCCCTGTTATGCAAGAGACAGGAAGGCCACAGCTTCTGTATGATTTCACTTCAACCTATCTCACAGGTTAGTTCATGCAGGAATAACATTGGAGAAAAGGTTGCCATGGATACTACCTCAACTTATCTGGAGAAAAGAAATAAATACATCAAGTGAAAATTGGCTCTTGCAAAACAATATTTGAAAGCAGCCTATAGATCCCAGTAATTGTAGCGCTTAGTCAGAAGGCACGTTGGGCGTAGAAAAATAGAGTTGGAGGGGGCATCTTCTTGTACAACCCCGTGCCCAGGGAGGAGAGCTGTCAGAGTTTGTTGCAAAAATCAAATCCAGAAAGCATACACAGATAACTGATGCAGCAGGATTCATTAACTCCTTTATATACATAATACTACATGAATAAATGTACAATACCAAAAGCAGATTCTTCCAACGTGGTAGAGAGAAGAGACTGGTTTCCAGTTTCAATTCAGAGAGCAGACAAGTCCAGACTAGTTTCATTTCAGAGTTCAGAGTTTAATACAGTTAAGCCACGCCCAGACTTCTACTTAAGTTTGTTTCCAAATAAGCCTCATTGACTGACCTCGTTACCATGTCTCTGCCAGTTCATGAATATTCTGACAAGACCCTATACCAGGGGTGTCAAACTCGATTTCATTGAGGACTGTATCAGGTTTATGTTTGACTTTGGGGGGCTGGGGTGGGCGTGGCCAGGGTGGGCGTGGCCAGCTTGATGTCACTTGTGTCAAGGGTGCCTATGGTGACCCAAGCGCTCTGTCAGTGAAAATGGGCTCCTGAGTTCCATTTTCGGCTGCGACAGCCTCCTGCAACCCTCTACCAGCAAAAACAGAACTCGGGATGCAGCCCTCCTGAGCTCAGTTTTCACTGGCAGAGGCACTGTGGGCCAGTCCTTCGCTGTTTCCAGGATGGCCTTGCGGGTCAGATCTAAGCATCCCATGGGTCACATCTGCCCCCAGGCCTTGAGTTTGACATCCCTGCCCTATACCATTCCAGACAAATGACCATCTTCCAGTGATTGAGTACCTGCAATGATATATTTTAATTTCCTGAGTCAGAAATCATTTGGGAAATAAATAGCTATGAACTGCTTCATCCTGAGATATAAACATATGCGGAGAGAGAGAGAGAGATGAGCATTCATTCCTTCATCCAACAGGCCACCAAAGCTCACATAAAACTCAACACCAAGAAGCTTTACCAAGCCGATGGCTATGCTGTGAAGGAGCTGCTGAAGATCACCACAGTGCTTTACAACGCCATGAAGAGCAAAGGGATGGAAACCACAGCTACGGGTGAAGAAGACGTTGGCAAATTCAAATTTGATCTGGGTTCCAGAGTAAGGGACTTTGAATTTCTTCTTTTATGCGCTGTCTCTCGCCTTTCCTCTTGAGGCTTAAAGCATCATTTAAGTGATACGTACTATATTTTTTGGAGTATAAGACGCACCTTTTCCCCCCCTAAAAGAGGGTGAAAATTTGGGTGCATCTTAAATACCAAATGTATTTGGCCTCTGCCTCCCAGCAATTTACCTCCTTGCATCAAACGGGGAAAATGGGGCTTGCAGAGGCTGCAATAGGCTATGGCAAACCCTGCAGCCTGAAACAGGTGATGATCGGGAGGCCCCTGCTGAAATTGAAAGTGAAACTTGCTGTTTGCTCCAGGAGGCAAATTGCTGGGAGGCAGAGGGAAATTTTTTTTTCTTGTGCTAATCAGGCTGTTTGCTGCAAGGAGGTAAGTCAGTAACTATAAATGCCTATAGAATGTTCAAATTATTAGACTTATTTTTTAAAGACTGCTTTATTGTTGTTCTAGACAACTTAACAAAATGAAGTAGCTTTTTAAAATAAATGCTTAATCTGAAGAGGCCCAGTGCTTTTAAATAGCAGAGAATAATGTATACTTCCAGAAAGCCCCATCAATTTTAACAGCATCTGTACAAGAATAGTCTGAAATGTAACACCACAAACAGTGTATATCTTCTGTACTGTTTGCTGTTTGTTGCAAGAAGGCAAATTAGCAATAGCAATAGCAATAGCAGTAGACTTATATACCGCTTCATAGGCCTTTCAGGCCTCTCTAAGCGGTTTACAGAGAGTCAGCATATTGCCCCCAACAATCTGGGTCCTCATTTTACCCACCTCGGAAGGATGGAAGGCTGAGTCAACCCTGAGCCGGTGAGATTTGAACCGCTGACCTGCTGATCTAGCAGTAGCCTGCAGTGCTGCATTTAACCACTGCGCCACCTTGCTGGGAGGCGGAGACAGATTTTTTCCCCCTTGTTTTCCTCCCCAAAAGCTAGGTGCGTCTTATACTTCGGCGTGTCTTTTACTCCAAAAAATATGATAAGTTCTTTTTAAAATGGATTGGGTCTTGCCCTATGTATAATCATTGAAGTACACATATCCTGCATCTCTACCCACCTAACCACAAGTTCACACAAACTTTGTTTAAAGAAGACACTGTTTTTGTTTTAAAAGGCTGATTTCCCCCCTCATTTGGAATAAAACAGCTCTGAATGCAATTGTGGAACTGCAAGGATGGGGGAAGATTCTGCTAGCAGAGCTACTGGCCAAATCCAGTAAACATACTGACCTGGGTTTATGCTTTGTTCTAAACATAGGTTATTGACTAAATCATGATTGCTTGAGTTTGGAATCAGGCTATATCATAAATAGTACTATATACCCACGATAAGCCAAATCTGAAAAAAAAAACCATTGTATTATATATCATGTTTCCCTTATTTGAAATAAGACCAGGTCTTACTATATTTTTCAAAGTATAAGACACACCTTTCCCCCCAAAAAAGAGGGTGAAAATCTGAGTGCGTCTTATACACTGAATACAGCATTTTTGGCCTACCAAAACCCCACCCCCTTTGCAAAAATGGATGTGCAGAGGGTTTGGAAGGCCTGTAGAGTGCTCCTGGGGGATGGGGAGGGCAAAAATGAGCAAAAAACAGGCTATTTTGCTTGTTTTTGCCCCTCCCCCAGCCCCCAGGATCACTCTACAAGCCTCCCAAAGCTCTGCATGCCCCCCCCTTTTTTTTTTTGCAAAAAAGAGGCGTGCAGAGTTCGGGAGTGCAAAAACTTTTTTTAAATGTACCTCTTGAAAATCATGGTGCATCTTATACTCCAGTGTGTCTTATAGTCCAAAAATACGATATATTATTTTTTGCTCCAAAAGAGGCCTTAGGGCTTATTTTCCAGTTAGGTCTTATTTTGGGGAAAATATGGTACTATGCATTTGCCTGACAAAATTAACTGGGGCTTATTTTTGGAGTAGGGCTTATATTACAAGCATCATGCTAGAGTTTATTTTCCAGTTGGGTCTTATTTTCGGAGAAACATGGTGGTTTGGTATGTTCAGCCTTCCTCCACCTGGTTGCCCTCCAGGTGGGGGGGACAACTCCTAGAATTCCTTAGTCTAGTGTGAATATTGCTGAGAATTCTGGGAGTGAGTTGGTTGGTTGGAAGTCTTCTTGGCTTGGAAAAACAGCAGGCATATCCAAAGATGTGTATATTAGGTAGATGTATGTTGACCTCTACAAGAAGAAAGTGACCTGGTTGGTGGAAACATCTGGGAAAGTTGTGAGAATTGGCCTGCAAGCATCCTTTCCTCACTGAGAAGGTCAATTGTGTTTTCTGTGAATGGTGTTATGTAGGGCAAATAGCATCTGGTGACCTTTGGTAAGAAAGGGATGGGGTCAAGGGTGGGATTCAGCTGGTTCAGGCAGGTTCGGGCAAATCGGATGTTAATTTTAATCTGGTTTGCCCAGTGGTGAAATCCTTTTTTTTTTTACTACCGGTTCTGTGGACATGGCTTGGTGGGCGTGGCAGGGGAAAGATACTGCAAAATCTCCATTCCCTCCCCACTTTGGGGCCAGCCAGAAGTGGTACTTGCCGGTTCTACGAACTACTCAAAATTTACGCACCGGTTCTCCAGAACCTGTCAGAACCTGCTGAATTTCACCCCTGGGTTCACTGAACCGGTAGTTACAAGGACCAGCTGACCCCACACACCCTCCCCTCCCCATCCAGGAGTCTCCACGCAGCCCATTTTGGATGCCAGGTAAGTGCATGACCCACACAGAGGCTCTGGGAGGGTGTAAAACGGGCCTACTGGAAGTACCAGAAGTCCAGAAACTGGCTCATTTCTGTCCTCCGGAGGCCAGGGGAGGCCGTTTTTGCCCTCCCAGAGGATCAAGGAAAGCCTCCAGAGTGTGGGGAGGGTGAAAACGCCCCCCCCCTCTACTTCCATGGTGCAAGAAACTTACCAGGCCACGCCCACCCAGCAACCGGGCAGAGAACCGGTCGATAAAAATTTTCAGTCCCACCCCTGATCCAGCCCAGGAGCACATTCCTGCTTGGAATTTTGTGCAGTTCAAAATTGAAAAGGTCAGTGAAAGTAACGTTAACGCCCAGCTTACTGCCTACTAACTCATGAACAAATAAATTATTCAGGTCCATTGAAGCCCACCTGCACAAATGATTGTGGTTATTAATCTACTTGGAGGAGAGGCGCTTGCAAAAAGACTGCCACCCTCAGTATACGGCTTTAGTTAGAAGCATTCCCTCTCCACTCCTCCCTATTAACCCCTTTTTGGAAAGGCAAACTCTGATTTCTCCCAATGTCCGTTTAGATCAGCGATTTGAAGACAGCCAGGCAGCTCGCTTCAGAAATCACTTCGAAAGGAGCGTCTCTGTACGACTTGTTGGGCAAAGAAGTGATGCTCAGGGTAAGTCCACAAAGAAACATTTGACTTTTTTTTATTTTTATTTTTTATTGAAAATTTTTAGAAAAAAAAACTTTTGCAAATGTTTACCTCCCCTCCCCTTGCCCTCCCCACTGAACCCCCCCCCCCACAACCTTCCCCCCCCCCGGACTTCCCAGAACAAATACAGGGTATAAATCTTTAACAAAGATGTTCTAAAATAAACTTAAAGTTAGTATCATTTTTCATTTGAGCTTTAACTCCTCTTTGTTAGGCTAACTTTAAACAGATTATATCATTCCTTGTTTCTTCAGTCATAAACTAACTCACAAAGAAACATTTGAACTGTCCCTTAAAAGTAAAGGTTCCACCCCACATGCATGCTAATCGTTCCCGACTGTAGGGGGCGGTGCTCTTCTTTGTTTCAAAGCTGAAGAGCCTGTGATTCAACACCGAAGATGCCCGGAACGCTGTTACCTTCCCATTAAAGTGGTCCCTATTTTTCTACTTGCATTTTTATATGTTTTCGAACTGCTAGGCTGGCAGAAGATGGGACAAGTAATGCAGGGGTGGGTTCCTGCCAGTTCTAACCTCTTCTGTAGAAGAGGTTCCACAAACCTACAGTGCCATTTAGAACTGGTTCCAGCTCCCTCCCCCCGCCCATCCACACATCATCAAGATGAAGAGCGAGAGGAGGAATTCTGGGAGTTGAAGTCCACGAGTCTTAAAGCTGTCAAGCTTGAACACCCCTGGTTTTTTTTTTCTAAAGGGTTAGGGATGCAAGGGTCTTGTAACTTGACAGCTTTAAGACTTGCACACTTCAATGCTAGAGTTTCTGAGCCAACATTTTGGTTGCTAAGCAAGAGCATTGTTAAGTGAATTTCACTACATTTTACAAGTTGGGCCATGCCCACCCAGTCACATGACCGCAAGCCGCTCCCACTCAGTCACATGGCCAGAAAGCCATTTCCACCCAGTCAAATGGCTGGCAAGCCACTCCCACAAAGCAGGCCACACCTACAGAAGAGGTTCTAAAGAAAAAATTGAAACCCATCACTGAAGTAATGGGAACTCACCCCGTTACGTGGCGCTAAGGATTCGAACTGCTGAACTGCCTCCCTTCTGATCGACAAGCTCAGCGTCTTAGCCACCGAGCCACCGTATCCCTTAATCTCTCCCTTAATTTGTCCCTTAAACTGCCCCTAAAGGAACTGTCCCTTACCTGCACCCAAAAACAGTTTTCTATTTTTAATATCTGCTTAGGCACACAATGCCCAAAACGTGGCTACTTTTCAGTAACAAATCGGGGAACATCAATTGTCCTTATGGTTGTCCCAAAGGTGCTTTTTCCAAAAGGCATTTTGGATTTTCTTGGTGTTTTCCTTTGAAAATGTTTCGCTTCTCATCCAAGAAGCTTCTTCAATTCTTCAGAAAGACTAGTGGTGACATGATAGCAGTGTTCCAATATTTAAGAAGCTGCCACAAAGAACAGGGGGGTGAACCAATTTTCAAAAGTACCAGAGGGCAGTACAAGAAGCCATGGATGGAAACCAATGAAAAAGAGAAGCAATCTAGAACAAAGGAAATTTTTCCTGACAGTTAGAACAATTAATCAGTGGAACAACATGCCTCCAGAAGTTGTAAATGCTCCAACACTGGAAGTTTTTAAGAAGATGTTGGATAACCATCTCTCTGAAATGGTATAGGGTTTCCTGCTTAAGCTGGGAGTTGGACTAGAAGACCTCCACTAGAAGACCTCCAATGTGGAAGAAGGGATGGCACATTCTACCATATTTGGTGGTCCTGTATTGAGGCCATGAAATACTGGAGAAGGATTCAAAACTGGCTAAAAGAGGTTACCGGGGCAAGTATGGAATGGAAACCTGAGACTTTTTTACTAAGCATAAAACCAGAAAACATGAGTAAATCTATATGGCATTTGAGCCTACATATAATTGTGGCCGCAAGAATAACCTATGTGCAATTTTGGAAATCTACCATACCATCGGAAGATGCCATAATTAAAAAGATTTATGAGCGTGCAGAAATGGACAGAATGATGGGTTGGCTGAGGGACAAAGAAGAAACGGAACATTATCTTAGCTGGAACCTATGGTATATGTGGGTGACAAAGAGAACAGCAGGGACTTAAAACTGGGAAAGTTAAATAGCAGTTGTTAACAATGGGAACTAAAAGTGAACGTGGGTATTGTAATAGATCACTGAATTTTGTAACAAGAAGATGCTGGTTAAGAGACTAAACAATGAGGAAGAAAAAAATGTTGGGCTGTGAATGACTGTCACGGGGGTGGGTGGGTGGGTGGGTGTTGTATGTTTAAAGCTGTATTTATATGTCTTATTTAAAAAAATGTATAACCAATAAATACTATTTTTTTTAAAAAAAAACCTCCAAGGTCCCTTCCAACTCTGTTATTCTGTTCAAGAAAAAGAACCAAGAAAATCCAGCTGCCTTTTGGAAAAAGCAGCTTTGGGACAACCATGAACTGGATGATTGAGACTCTCCATTGTTGTTGTTAGTTGCGAAGTTGTGTCTGACCCATTGCGACCCCATGGACAACATTCCTCTAGGCCTTTCCATCCTCTCCCATCCTCTGGAGTCCATTTAAACTCACGCCAACTGCTTCAGTGACTCCATCCAGCCATTCCATTCTCTGTCGTCCCCTTCTTCTTTTTGCCCTCCATCTTTCCCAGCATGAGGCTCTTCTCCATTGAGTCCTGCCTTCTCATTAGGTGGCCAAAGTCTTTGAGTTTCCTCTTCAGGATCTGTCCTTCTAAAGAGCAGCCAGGGTTGATCTCCTCCAGGACTAACCAGTTGGATGGCCTTGCAGTCCAAGGGACTCGCAGGAGTCTTCTCTAGCACCAGAGTTCAAAGGCCTCCATTCTTTGGCTCTCAGCCTTTATGGTCCAACTTTCACAGTCATCCATTGCAATTGAGAAAACCATAGCCTTGACTAGACGCACTTTTGTTGGCAGGGTGATGTCTCTCCATAAACTCTCCTTATTGTTCTGTGGCTTTCCACCTTTCTAGCTCTGTCCATTTTCAAACAACACGGCGTCCCTTCTGCCTCTCCTAAATTTCATCCTTCTCTCAGTCACATGCTGAAGAGTAGAGATGTAATGGCTGGGGAATTCTGGGGGTTGTAGTCCACACCTCTTAAAAGCTGTCAAGGCTGAGGAAACGCTACTCTGGCGGGAGAAGATCCACTTCTGTCTCAAGAAAACCAGAGTTCCTTCTGCCTCATTAGGGTCCACAGGACGTTTTGAAAGAAAAAAAGCCGACAGATCTGTTGTGTGAAAATCGCTGAGAAGGATTAAACAAGCTTTTTTAAAAAAATGTTCTCTTCCTAATGATCAGTGCCTTCCCCCACCCCTCCTTCTGCGTTCCAGGCAATTAATTAAAATGAAGATGTGGAGCTCCTACCAAGGCAGGGAATGTTCAAGCAGAGCTATTATTTCTCTCTGCTGAGCTTCTTTTACTGATCTAGTCTTCAGCAGCCTCAGGCATGGTTCTATGAAGAAAAAATCCATGGAATGCACCTTGGGGATAATCCTGTAAATATTAAAGACTTCCGACACATATACCCGTCTCATCATCCTTGTCAGGCAGTTCAAGAAGAGTTTTCCTACATTTTGCATTTCCTTGAGGAATAAATAACTTTCTTTCTCTTCTGGGGGAACAAAATTGATGTAGTTGGGGATAGTTCTCATTTTAGATGCAATCAACCTTGTCTTCCATCGGCGCTCCCAGATCATTAAAGTCTGGGGCTCTTATTTCTGTCTCCATTCGATGCCTTTGCATGTGAATTGATTTCCCGCAACAACAGACATTATGGAATAATAATGTAGTTAAATTGCCATTTTTCGTCTTGAGACAGCGCAAGGGTAGAATATTCAATGCCCTGATTTCAGATGTTTTGAAACCCACGGAGGACAGTTTGTTTCACACCAAGGTTTGATTGATTCTTATAAGACCTTAAAAGGTAAAGGTTCCCCTCGCACATAAGTGCTAGTTGTTCCTGACTCTAGGGGGCAGTGCTCATCTCTGTTTCAAAGCCGAAGAGCTAGCGCTATTCGAAGACATCTCCTTGGTCATGTGGCCAGCGAAGGCGCACGGAACGCTGTTACCTTCCCACCAAAGGTGGCACTTCTTTCCTCCTCCTTTATGTCCTATGGGAGGGGCCAATCAGCTCCAAACCTTACTCCCGAGTCATCCCTTCTGTTCTTGCCTTCTGGCAGCTCTGCGCATGCGGGCACTGGGAACAGGGAGAGCCTATTCCTCTGCCTCGCTGGGTAAAATGAGGACCCAGATTGTTGGGGGCAATAGGCTGTCTCTGTAAACCACTTAGAGAGGGCTGTAAAGCACTGTGAAGCAGCATGTAAGTCTAAGTGCTATTGCTCTTCCTTTTCTCCTTCCTTCCTTCCGTCCATCCGTCCTTCCACCATGCACAGTGATTAGAAAGCAGTATTGCAGGCTAATTCTGCCGACTGTCAGCAGTTCGATCCTGACCAGCTCAAGGTTGACTCAGCCTTCCACCCTTCTGAGGGCAGTAAAAGGGCTGTAAAATACCGTGAAGCCTAAGTGTTCTTGCTATTTACTATTATGACCGTTCAGTATTCCTTGGTTTTTAAAACGAACAGCCATTAAATTGGCCATTTAGGACATCAAACCTAAAACTGCTGCTGTACATAAGCATGAAATCTGGAAGAGCTTGAAAGAGGTGAATAAAATGTCAGATTCGGTTCTTAGGACGCACTGACAAGCCTTGAAATCCCATCAATCTTCCCTCCCAGGTCTTGTTTTCCACTCCGATGATCAATTTTATTTTTTCTCCTTCAAATTGGTCCCACGTTCCCCATATAGTTATCTTCAAACTTGGTGAGCTCCAGATGTGCTGGGAGTAGGAATTCCCTGTGGCCATGCTGGGTATCGATTCTGTTTCATTTGCTGTTAGCTTTCTTTCCTGAATGCGTAAAGGCCAATGGCATCTCTGCGGAATATTTTGAATTTATGTTAATTGCTTTAAAATGACTTTCTGCTTTCGCTCATCAGCATTAATTGCTACATTGATGCTCTCCTGGTTTCTAATGAGTGGATGTGGCAGAATAACGCAAACAGAAAGGAGCACTTAGCCTCCTTCAAAAAATACTGTTTTTCTAGGTTCTACATTTAGGCAAGAAAAACAAAATGCACAGGTACAGTATAGGTGGTACCTCCCTTATAGTAGTAAATGTGAATGGGATCTTGGAGTTCTAGTGGACAACCATTTAAATAGGAGCCAGCCGTGTGCTGCAGCTGCCCAAAAAGCCAACACAGTTCTAGGCTACATAAACAGAGGGATAGAATCATGATCCTGTGAAGGGTTAATACCACTTTATAAGGCCTTGGTAAGGCCACACTTGGAATCCTGAATCCAGTTTTGGTTGCCATGGTGTAAAAAAGATGTGGAGACTCTGGAAAGAGTGCAGAGAAGAGCAACCAAGATGTTTAGGGGATTAGAGGCTAAAACATATGAAGAACAGTTGCTGGAATTGGGTTTGTCTAGTCTGATGAAAAGAAGGATTAGGGGTGACGTGATAGCAGTCTTCCAATATCTCAGGGGTTGTCCCAAAGAAGAGGGAGTCAAGCTGTTCCCCAAAGCACCTGAAGGCAGGACAAGAAGCAATGAGTGGAAACTAATCAAGGAGAAAAGCAACTTAGAACTAAGGAGAAATTTCCTGACAGAACAATTAATCAGTGGAACAACTTGCCTCCATGAGTTGTGAATGCTCCAACGCTAGAAGTTTTTAAGAAGATGTTGGATAGCTATTTGTCTGAAGTGGTGTAGGGTTTCCTGTCTAGGCAGGGGGTTGGACTAGAAGACCTCCATGGTCCCTTTCAATTCTGCTATTCTATTCTATTTATTAATAGTAATAATCTCATTTTTGAGCATGGCTAATCCTTGATTTATAACCGTTCGTTTAATGAATATTTTTGCTCAACTCTCAAATTTCAGAAATGAATGCTACTGCCAGGGTAGAACTGAATAGGACTGCTATTCCCAACCATGGATCTGTCAGGAGTTTTAGTATAATTCTAATAACACTCCCCTAATTTGCTTGCAATGGGCATTTCCTGCAGATAAAAATGTTTTTTTCTTGCATCTGTGATACGCTAAGAAAGCATAGAAGATTTTGTATGTTCAAAGAGTGCCCTCTGCCCACTTGTGATTTGGCCAATCAAATTAAGATTCAGAAGCTGCAATCCTCCATTTATCATTCTGAAATTCTTGCTGCCCGTTGCTTTGAGCTCACTTGTCAGCTGGTGTTATTCTGCAGCGACTTTCAAAGAGAAAAATCCCTGCAGATGTAAACAGAGTTCATGACAAGAGTAAAATGAAATGTACTAACAAATAATGCCTCTTTACAGCCAATACAAGCAACACAAAATTCACTAGTCATTACACTCGAAGCAATGAGAGGCAGGATTTGATTGTGTGTTCTGCACTTCATTGATATATGTATTCATTCATCCGCTTACTGATTTCTCTTTTCTTTTTTTCCAATTTTTTTTTACAAATATATCAAATCAATGCGCGAACAGTGTGGCACCTGGGTGTCATATTCTCCTACAAATAAAACTAATAAAGTTAATGATAATTATTACATTCAATCAACTTATATATTTCTAATAATGATACATATATTAGGTGGCAATCTGTCATTATTCAATTATTCCATGTTTTCTCTTATTATTACTTTTATTTTATTATATGAAGATGTATTCACATATTCCCCCTTCTCTTATTTCTATCCCTTCTTCTAGCTTTTAATCGCATCACCCTTTACTAAAAGACTTTTCCTTTCTATCTTAGCTAACTTCCAATCATGTCACCTACCTAAAAAAAGAAAAGAGAAAAGGAAAAGCAAATCGGAACAACAAAAAAGAGAAATCATCAATCCATTGTCTCTTGCCTGTTTCAATACTTTAATTGCTATGCTTTTTTTGACTTGTCTCCCAGATTTCTCTCTTGAATCTTTATCTCTGTCTACATCTGTTTCTTCATTGTTCAGGCTCGGTTTTCTTCCACTGCTACCCTCTTCCACTGCCTAGGTTCCAAGATTTCTGGCTAGACCCCTCCTGTGCTTTCACTTATTGATTCTTCCTGTGGCCATCAATTCTCAATTCATCAATGCAAATTGGCAACCAAGGATGCTAATTCTGGACCGTACTCCAGAATCTAGTGCAAAGTGCCTGTGGGGAACAGCCAGGTTTTTGAGCCTTAAAAAAAGGACCAATAGGATTGGGGCCATCCAAAGCACATCAGGATGGGGACCAAGCTGTTCCACAACCACAACAGCGCAAACATTTGAAAAAGCCTTGAGATAGACATGTTTCACTTCACATCTAAGCTATGATCAACCATGTGTCAGAACTAATAACACACTGAGAAGGTGGCTTCTGGCAATCCTTCTCATATCCTCTTCTAGCTGGATCGCCTCCGTTTATCATTTTTAATACAGGCAACACGATTACATAGGCCAAATGGGGCACATTTAGGATTAAAATTGGCAACTTCCTCCATTAAACAGAAATTCCCTTTTCCTTCTTCATTTCTATCTCTCCAGCAGCAAGTTGGTGGGAAGGAGGCAGTTACCATATTTTTCAGAATATAAGACACACCTTCCCTCCCCCCAAAAAAGAGGGTGGAAATCTGGGTGTGTCTTATACACTGAATATTTTTGCTCTCCCGAAAACCTGCCCCGCGCATTCCAGTTTTCATAAAAATGGACACGCAGAGGGTTTGGGAGGCCTGTAGAGTGCTTCTAGGGCCTGGGGAGGGCAAAAATGAGTGAAAACGGGCCCGTTTTTCACAAAATTAGGATGTTTTTGCCCACCCAAGCCCCCAGGAGTACTTTGCAGGCCTCCCAAACCCTCTGCATGCCCCTTTTTTCACAAAAAAATGGGCATGCAGAGGGTTTGGGAGGCCTGCAGGGTGCTCCTGGGGGCCGAGGAGGGCAAAAACTTTTTTATATTTTAATTTACCTCTTCAAAATCTTGATGCGTCTCATACCCTGGTGCGTCTTATACTCTGAAAAATACGATAGCTTTTATTGGAAGTCTGATTTCAAAGGAAGTTTGAAGTTAAGCTAAGGCTGTGGATTGTCCACTTCTGCTTCTCCAAAGCACCAGAGAACAGGACAAGAAGCAATGGGGAGAAGATGATTAAAGTAGACTCAATCTAGAACTAAGGAGAAATTTCCTGACAGTGAGAACAATTACCATATTTTTCAGAGTATAAGATGCACCGGAGTATAAGAAGCACCAAGGTTTTGAAGAGGCAAATTAAAAAAAAAAGTTTTTGCACTCTTCAGACCTCCCGAAAACAGCCCATTTTTCATGAAAATGGCCCAGTTTTGTTCTCAAAAATAAAAAAATAAAAAATAAGGGCGTGAATAGCTTTTAGGAGGCTTGAATAGAGTGCTGGGGGGGGGGGGGCGCAAAAATGTGTCTTTGCTTTTAAAACTGTTACAAAGAGGTTTTCCCTTTCTCATCTGTTTTCTACATCATGCTATATTAGAGTAGAATAAAATAAAATAGGAGTTAGGGAATAGAATACAATACAGTACAATAACAACATTGGAAGGGACCTTAGAGATCTTCTAGTCCAACCGCCTGCTTAGGCAGGAAACCCTACACCAGACAAACGGTTCTCCAACATCTTCTTTAAAACTTCCAGTGTTGGAGCATTCACAAATTCTGGAGGCAAGTTGTTCAGGTAGTCCTTGACTTACGACCACAATTGAACCCAATTTTTTTACTGCTAAGCAAGACAGTTGCTAAGTGAATTTTGCCCCATTTTACGACCTTGCTTGCCACCGCTGTTACACAAATCACTTCAGTTTGCAAGTTAGTCTCTTTGTTAGTTGTGAAGGGAATCTGGCTTCCCCCTTAACTGTGCTTGTCAGTAGGTCGCAAAAGGGAATCACGTGACGCCAGGGCGCTTCAACCGTCATAAATATGAAACCAATTGCCAAGTGTCTGAATTTTGATTACCTGACGCTGCAACGGTCAGAAGAGTGACTCAATCACTTTCTTCAGTGCCACCGTGACTTCGAACGTTCACGAAATGACCTCTGTCGTAAGTCGAGGACTACCTGCAATGCTCCTAATAATGATGGAATTGCAGCTGTTATTGCTTTGATCAGTAAACCATTGTTAGTAAAACTGTGGCTTAATTAAGATGCATTCCCAACCGGTGACTTCTAAAACAATTCTCGACGTGACACATGAGCCTCCTCTGAAAGCCAGGGGAGCGTATATGTTACTCCTCGGTCTTTTGGCCCATCTCATTTTAATAAAGCATCATTTAAATGGATGTCGATGGATTAGATTTTTATCTGTTAACAAAGAGATTACACCAAAGAGGGTTGCCAGCTTGGAAGATGAACGATAGGAATTAAAGCAAATTCTCATTTCCTCCTCGCAAGGCTTCCTACATTTGGGAATCGATTCTCCTCCTAAATCCATAGTTACTGCCAAGAAAGGGGGGGAAAACCTATCTAATGTCCATAACAATATCTTTCTGGGTTTTGTCCTTGTTTGTGCTTTTGTTTCACTTTGTTTCTTTTTCTTGTTTTCCCCTCTCAGGAACTGAGAACAGAAGCAATTGGAAGACCTCTTGAGATCAACGAAACCGAGAAAGTGATGAGCGTTGCCATCAAAGACATTTTGGTAAGGATGAGGGGGTTTTCAGCGCAAAGGCTTTGTTAGTATTGTGACTTGCCAGTGGCCAAAACTGTTGTGGCCCACTTACAGTATAAAGCTTTTTTATTTTTTATTTTATCACACTGGAAAAAAAAATCGGAAGCCAACTACTTTTTTTCCCCTTCTTCCTTTTTTTTTCTGTGCCACTCTTCTTTTCCCTTACACTTTCTTACCTTTCGTTTCCATTCAACACTCACTTGGCAATGGATTCATATTTATGATGGGCGCAGTGACCCCTTTTGCGACCTTCTGACAAGCAAAGTCAATGGGGAAGCCAGATTCACTGCACAGCCGCGTTACTAATTTAACGACTGCCTTGATTCACTGAACAAATGGGGCAAGAAAAGTCGTAAAATGGGGTAAAAACTGTTGTGGCCCACTGGCGGACAGCCGAGCTGGCAGCAGAGTCGGGGAGGTTGGGGAGGCTCTGAGGAGGGCTCTGTGTTGGAGGCAGAGAGGGGGCCAGAGCTGTCTGGCAGTTCTCAGCTGCCTTCGGAGCTAGACAGCAGTGAGGCAGAGGATCAGCTGGAGCCTGTTCCCAGTGTGCACATGCGCAGAGTTGCCAGACGAAGGGAACAGCTAAGGAACAGGGGTCAACTTGGGAGTAAAGCCACAGGTGGACAGTGAATGGCCCCTCCCATAGGAAATAAAAGAGGAGCGAAAGGGGAGTGGGCTTTTTCAGGAAACAATTTGTTCCTTCGTTTCAGGAGTGTGAAGATCTGTCCGTGAATCTCAGAGACTCTGTGCCAAGTCTTTCCTTGCACAGCACAGTCTTTCCCAGCATGAGGCTCTTCTCCAGGAAGTCCTTCCTTCTCGTTAGGTGGCCAAAGTATTTGAGTTTCATCTTCAGGATCTGGCCTTCTAAAGAGCAGTCAGGGTTGTTGTCTGACAACACGAAGTTTATTAAGCACTAACAAAATGTAAACAATAGAAAATCAATAAAATCTTTTCTTTAAAGGTCCTTGAACATTAAACAGGGCAGTTTCAAAGGGTAAAATATGTTTGCTTTCTTTTGTTGCTAAGGAAAAGACTCACACACACAAAAAGGTGGGACAACTTTCCATCCTGACCCTCCTTTGCTTCGTTCACTCTTTGTTCCTCAAGACTCTCATTTGTTCAGCACAAACTGGTCAAGGAGTTCTGTAGAGGAACACTAAATGGAAATAAATTTCCCTCGAGGGTTAAATGCAAGTTTCGATTACCTTCGGGGATGACAAAACTGTTATAATTAAAGAGAAGAACCTATCTTTTGTGTTCACTTGGAAACCACTTCTGGACTTAGTACTTGAAAATGGTTGAAAAAAACCCGAATCCTTGATTTTAGGATTGGAAGGAGTAGAATGACTTTGTACTTATAGAAACGGCTTCAAACGTTTTGGAAATGTAAAGGCAAAGGTTGAAGTTGTAAGGTTGTTGTTGTTGTTGTTGTTGTTTTATATTTTATCCCACTGAAAAAAGTCGGAAGCCAACTACTTTTTTTTCCTCCTTCCTTTTTTTCTGCATCTCTCTTCTTTTCTCTTACACTTTCTCACCTTTTGTTTCCATTCAACACTCACTTGGCAATGGATTCATATTTATGACGGGTGCCGTGTCCTGAGGGGGTCGTGTGATCCTCCTTTTGCGACCTTCTGACAAGCAAAGTCAATGGGGAAGCCAGATTCACTTCACAGCTGCATTACTAATTTAACAACTGCCGTGATTCACTTAACAAATGGGGCAAGAAAAGTTGTAAAATGGGGCTAAACTGTTGTGGCTCGCCGGCGGACAGCAAAGCTGGCAGCAGAGTCGGACAGTGAGGCGGGGAGGAAAATGGGCCAGTCCCGGGGGTTGAAGAAAACTCAAAACGAGGGCTCTGCATTGTAGGCAGAGGGGGGAGTTAGACAGCAGTGAAGCAGAGGAACAGCTGGAGCCTGTTTCCCGTGTGCGCATGCGCAGAGCTGCCGGAAAACAAGAAGAACTAAAAAAGCAGGGTCGACTTGAGAGGTGATTGGCCCCTCCCATAGGAAACAAAAGAGGAATGAATGGGGAGTGGGCTTTTGCAGGAGACAGTTTGTTCATTCGGTCTGGAAAGTTCCGTTTGTGACTATAAGAGACTCTCTGCCAAGTTTTGTCTTGCCCTCTGTTTGGAAACTAGTTATCTGGGAGCACTCCAAGCGAGATAAGGTTCGTGTTGATAAACATTCCTTGGAAAGACTGCTAAAGCTTTGCTGACTGTGAATGAAAGGAATTCACAGTCATGTAAATAAAAGAGGTCAGGACCAAGGTTTTGCTTCTTGCTTTCTAAGGAAGCCTTGGTCAGAACAAAAACTTACTTAACAAATTTCTCACTTAACAACATAAATTCTGGGCTCAATTGTGTTTGTAAGTTGAGGATTTTTAAGATGGTTCTCCATATCTTCCTTCTCGAGTTTATATCAAGGAGCTTTTTCGTCTTTGTCCTTCTTACTCTCGCCCATCTCACACCCACCTACCTACTGTAGAGTCACAGGTGTCACTCTGGGTAGCCTACAATAGAATTGGTAGCTCACCTCACCTATGTGCGACTTCCGATATTTTTTTTTTTCAGGAGCAAGTCCAGAAAACCAATGACATGCTCAACAACGTGGCTGCCGATGAAGCCAGTTTGGAGGCCAAGATCGAAAAGAGGAAATCGGAGCTGGAGAGAAACCACAAGCGGTTGCAAACCCTGCAGAGTGTTCGGTAGGAGCCAAAGTCCTCTCGGTTCCTCCTAAAAGATAGAAGTTAGGTAGGGGTAGAGGTAGATTATAAAATATAGAGATGGATGGATGGATGGATGGATGGGAGGGTGGGTGGGTGGGTGGGTGGGGGTAGGTAGGTAGGTAGGTAGGTAGGTGTAGATTATAGAATAAAGAGATGGATGGATGGGTGGGTGGGTGTAGGTAGGTAGGTAGGGGTAGATTATAGACAGAATATAGATATAGATAGATGGATGGATCTCTATATCTATAATCTACCTCTACCTACCCACCCACCCATGGATATTAGATAGATAGATAGATAGGTAGGTAGGTAGGTAGGTAGGTAGGTAGGTAGGTAGGTAGGTAGGTAGGTAGATAGGTAGATAGGTAGATAGGTAGATAGGTAGATAGGTAGATAGGTAGATAGATGATAGATAGACAGACAGACAGACATGTTTGTTTGTTTGTGTATGTATAGCATATGTATATGATGTGCCTGTATGTTTGTTTGTGTATGAGTGTGTGTGTATGTATGTATGTATGTATGTATGTATGTATGTATGTATATATACACACATATACATATACATATATATATTCTTTTGAGAGCGGGCATCAGAATTAATGTGTGCCAGTGTGTTCTCAATAAAAGTGACAATAAAGGTTATCTCATCTCATCTCGCTTTATCTATCTTATCTCTTATCTCTTATCTTGTCTTTTATCCTGTCCTATCCTACCCTACCATCTTTCCAAATGAACTAGCATAGGCTGCTCAGAGCTTTACTCAATCGTTTTGGCTTAAGCTTTTCACTGTGACGATTTTTAAATCCACCACAAATTATTTATTTTTTTGTAAAAAAGGGGGGGGGATCGTTTCAGCAGGCAATTTGTTTTCAGCAACTGATGGTACCCCACAAACTCATTGAGGCATCAACTACAGACGTCATAGCCCCCAGGAATGCCAGCCATGTTTCCTGCCTTCGGGACAGATCAGCCTGATGTTGCACAGTGAAGAATTGGTGGCTGCTTGTCAGCCAGATTTTATATTTTGAGGGGTCCTTGTTGTTCTCTGAGCTGGTTGTTTTCTTGCAGACGTTTCATTACCCAAACCAGGTAAATGTCAGTGTTCCAAATATCATGCAGAATTAAATCAGAGTCAAAGGCAAAACTATCCTTAAAGTTCAAATTTAATAAGACAGGCATGTTGGCATCGTGCTATGGAATCCCAATTCTGGAAGTGACATCAGAATCCCACCCAGTTAAAAGTTCATGATCTTGTCCCCACACCCACAGTCCATCACATGGTCCAATCTTCTTCCACGCTAGCACCTACGCCCAACTGCTTCCGATCAGGTACAAAGGTGCGGAGACAAAAATGACCTTGAGCTTCTAGAAAGGAATTTTTTATTTTGAAAACAACACATTCTACCCCTTGCTATCCCCCCCCCCCTTAATGAGAGTGTGGCAGGCCAAAGATTCTTAAAGGAATCGCTGCAGGACTGACAGTAACATCATCAGTGCTCTAGGTCAAGGGTCCCAGACCCCCAGAACCAGGACATGATCTGTTTGGAACCAAGCCACACATGTGGTGGGTAAGCACATGTATGTACTCTACTTGCACAAATGCCTGCCACTCACACGGAACCATCCCCCCCATCCACCAAACCAGAAATGTTGGGGACTGCAGCTCTTAGATAACATAACAGAACCAATGATGTTACTTTGGGTAATGAAACATCTCCAAGCTACCGTATTTTTCAGAGTGTAAGATGCGCCTTAGTTTTGGGGGAGGAAAATGGGGGGATTCTGCCTACCTATGCATCTGTCTAGTGTCATTAGTCCTTAGCCAGGTTTGGAGCGTTTGGAGGCTGAAAATGCGAGGCGTGGAGCTCCAAAAATGCCATCCATTGTCTGTGGCAATCTCTACAGCCAGAAAGAGGACGACGGAGGCAGAAAAGTGGGGGCTGGGGTGTGAGCTACATTCGAAGTATAAGATGCACCCAAATGTTCAGCCTCTTGGGGGGGGGGAGTGCGTCTTACACTTTGAAAAATATGGTAGTTATAACCGATAAATCACGATTAAATAAATCATGGCTTACTGCAATGTTATCAACCCAGCTTTCCTTGTCCTTACCAGCCCAGCCTTTATGGACGAATATGAAAAAATTGAGGAGGAGTTGCAGAAACAATACAGCTGTTTTGTGGAGAAGTTTCGTAACTTGACTTACCTGGAACAGCAGCTGGATGACCAACACCGCATGGAGCAGGAGAGATTTGAGGTGAGCGTTTCTGCACTCAAACTGCTTTAGTCTGAATTCAATGGCGAAAAGAGTAAAGTTCTACATTTAGGCAAGAAAAACAAAATGCACAGGTACAATATAGGTGGTATCTTCCTCAATAGTAGTAACTGTGAGAGGGATCTTGGAGTACTAGTGGACAACCATTTAAATAGGAGCCAGCTGTGTGCAGCAGCTGCCAAAAAAGCCAACACAGTTCTAGGCTGCATAAACATAGGGATAGAATCAAAGTCACATGAAGTGTTAATACCACTTTATAATGCCTTGGTAAAGCCACACTTGGAATACTGCATTCAGTTTTGGTCGCCACGATGTAGAAAAGATGTGGAGACTCTGGATAAAGTGCAGAGAAGAGCAACAAAGATGATTAGGGGACTGGAGGCTAAAACATATGAAGAACAGTTGCAGGAACTGGGTATGTCTAGTTTAATGAAAATAAGGACTAGGGGAGACAGGATAGCAGTCTTCCAATATCTCAGGGGCTGCCCCAAAGAAGAGGGAGTCAAGCTAATTTCCAAAGCATCTGAAGGCAGGACAAGGAGCAATGGGTAGAAACTAATCAAGGAGCGAAGCAACTTAGAACTGAGGAGAAATTTCCTGACAGTTAGAACAATTAATCAGTGGAACAGTTTGCCTCCAGAAGTTGTGAATGCCCCAACACTGGAAGTCTTTAAGAAGATGTTGGATAGCCATCTGTCTGTGTTCTGTAATCCTCAAGATATTGATTTTCATTTTTTCCAGAAAACTGCCTTCTTGTTAAAGATTAGCCAAAGATCCATAAAAATAAAATTGTACGATACCTCTAAAAAAATCCCACCTGGGTGATGAGAGACACTGTGAATAAATGGAGTTACAGTAGAGTCATTTGTAATTATGAGCCCATTTTCCCCAGCATTATGGTAAAGTCCATCGACCCATGCACTGGACTCTAGTAACGTAATTCATCTTTTTTATTTAAAAAAAATGACTTACAGACATTTTAAGGAACTATAGAAATGCTTTGGGAATAGGTAGCTTAATTACTTTACCTGTCCAAGCCAATAGCTTGCTTTCTGCAGTGAGATACATCTTTGGCACATTAAACTTTACATAGTTGCATTTTAATTTCACAGCAATATAGTCCTTTATAAACTAAGGGAACTAATACTTTTAACCTTGCACTAGTGTGCATTATAGTTTCAACTTTCCAATTGGGAACCATAAATAGAAAACAAAATGCAGGCACAAAATACAGACATTAATATATTTATATTGTATTCTTACATAAACTTAGATATCCTTAATTCTTATTATAATTAGTTGGTCTATAATATTGTGCTTGTTTTCTTCAGTTGAGTTGTTTAAATTAACTTTACAAATTCTGTTCTTGTGGTTTTCTTCTATGTTAGTTGTAACTTTATAAATCAATACATTTATAGAAGAATGTATAGAATGAACCAATGCATTTATAGAAGAAATTTGCAATTAAAACTTCAGGTGCTTCCTTCAAAGAACTTAAAGGCACTTTGGAATCTTCATCCCAGTATGTCTTTAAAATGAGGTTAGATGGCCATGTGTTTGAAAAAATAGTTTTTTTTTTCCTTTTTGCTTTACTAATTGCTTACCTTTTCAGCATATTTTCCAGAATTTATTTACTGCCAATGCTGGGAAGTCATTTATTTCAGCACCTTTTTGGAACTGCACTACAGTCCTTTCTAATCATTCTCTCCTTCTTCATATTAACAAAGTAATTAGAAATTAAATTGCAATCTTTGTAATGGACCTTTGCTGGCATTCTGATTTGCCTTTTTTGCCAGTTTAGCAAACACTTTAGTAAACCTGGTGCAAAGAAAATATCCTCTGGCCTCTATTTCTTGAGAGGATCAAGATACTCGGTTATGTGTTTGTTTTCCTGGAGTGTTTATAAGAAATTGTACTTTTTTTCTCCTTGCCTAGGGGGAGAAATGAATGTTTATAAAGTGATCTAATCCCTAAAACTCTTGGCAAATACAATGTTTTGTGTTCTTTGCTCTTATACCACAGCTGGTGATATGGGATAGATTACATTTTTAATTGAAAAAGAAAATCAAAGATTGAGCAAATATTTTGTCATCTCACTGAGACCCTCTGGATTACACACAACAAGCTTTTGAAAAGTTTCTTTTCCCATTTATAAAAGCCAAGGAAAAGAAATTACATTTCAGTATCTAAGTGTGTAATCAGGCCTATTCTTTTTTTGGTCTCTGCAGATTTAAAAAACAACAACAGTGGTACAGTGGTTCTTGATTCACTTAACAACTGTGGTCATAAATGGAGAAAAACTCACTTAACAATGGTCTCATTTAGCAACAGATATATTGGGCTCAATTGGGGTTATAAATCAAGGACTACTTAGAGAATTGATATGGCCATCCACTCACTCTCACTGACTTACAGAAAATGATATTTTTCAGTCTATAAGATGCTCCGGACTATAAGACACATCTAGCTTTTGGGGAGGAAAACAAGAAAAAAAATCTGCCTCCCAGCATCCATTGGTATTCATTTGGCTAATGTCCTTACAGCAAACAACAAACAGCTTGGTCATCTTCAGCACGTTATCGCAGCCTGATTTAGCATGAGCAGCTGATTGGCGGTTGGATTGGTCTTCCAGAATACTGCCAATCAGCTCTTCCAGGCTGCTCGGATCACCACCACCCACTGCTGCTGCCACACGTCCCATTTTGGGCCTCTATAAGCCCCATTTTTGGCCTCCACACGTTCCGTTTTGGGTCCGTTCCAGGCCCCATAATGTTGCATTTGAAGGCTCTAATGCTTATGTCCATCTAGTCACCCCGGCTCTACCCTGAATTAAGGAATTGCAGGGTTACAAAAAGGGAGTTGCATGGAAGGCTCTGTGTTAGAACCAGTGGAAACAATGTGCATGAAATAAGATCTTGCAATTCCAGTGTTCCCAATTCCCTCTCCCGCCCTAACTCCTCATCGGCTTGTCCCAGATGCACATGTGTCGCTTCTGATATGCATGAAGACAACTGTGACATTCTAAGATAGTATGATTTCTCTTAGCTGGCTCTCCGAAGCCCCATCTGCTGAACAAAATCCTCTTGTCAGAATTAATTTGCCTGACAAACTTTTTAAGCATGGCAAAATGTTCCTGTGTGTTTTTATCCCACAGCGTATTCCTATAAAGCCTATGCATTCAACCAACTCGCCAAAGTAAACTAATGCACTAGAACTTTTGAACGCATCAGGAGAATAGCAAATGAGCTTTTATTAAATCATTACAATTCATACTTTTCACCCGCTCCAGAGAGAAAAGTAAGCAAATAAATAGGAGAACCTGTTGAAGTCATTTCGGATACAATGGAAGCATACTCGAATTTAATTGGAGATGTCCCCAATTGAAAAACTTTGCAAAGAGTGGGCCATTGAAGGAAAGGACTCATTATGAAGGAATGTACACTGGTAACACATCGCAGTCCCTTAACGATTCTTCTTCAAACAACAACAACCGAAAACAGTGTGGTTCCCTGATCTCGGTTTACCAGCATTTACATCTTGTTCCCATACCTCTTGGCCTTCTCTCCCAGACATAATTTTAAATGTAAAGCTCTTTGTGTCTTGATACATTATGTTCAAGCAAAAAAAAGGGATAAACTCTTGTGAGTTGGAATTTGACATTTCCGTTGTCTTCTTCCCTGGACCTCTGTGCTTGTCGCTGTTGAGTTCTTGCACAAGATTAATGTTTCTCGCTCTTGCATGTCAAATGAGGAAGGATTGTGAAAACTTAAAAGGCCCTTCTGGATTGAACTGTGAGGATACGAAGAGTAGCTCTGGAGTGTTTAGGGGAAGGGAAGCTTACCAGGGGTTGCAAAGAAGCAAGAAGTATCAGCTCTTCTGGTATACCTTATCTTTGACTATTTTGATGAAAGTGCTAAGGATGTTTTAAGGATAGAGTACAATAGAGCTGGAAGGCACCTTGGAGGTCTTCTAGTCCAACCTCCTGTTCAAGCAGGAGACCCTGTAGCATTCCAGATAAATGTTTGTCTCAGTTTCTTCTTAAAAACCCTCAGTGATGAAACACCCACAACTTCTGAAGGCAAGCTGTTCCACTAGTTAATTGTCCCCTTAGGAAGTTTCTTTTTAATTCCAGCTTGCTCCTCTCCTTGATTAATTTCCATTCATCGTTTCTTGTCATGCCTTCTAGTGCTTTGGAAAATAGATCAACCCCCTGTTCTTTGTGACAGTTCCTTAAATATTGGAATGCTGCTATCATGTTCCCGCTTAGTCCTTCTTTTTTCTAGTCTAGCCGTACCCAATTCCTGCAACCGTTCTTCATATGTTTCAGTCCCCAGGCCTTTAACGTTTAATTAAATGTTCTTTAATTAAAGAGCATTTAGATTAAATGTTTATGTTTAAGGATGTTTAAGGAATTTTTATTCCTTGAGGAAGAAGATGAAGTTTCCAAGCTTCTTGAATGAGAAGCGAAATTTTCTTCTTCTTCTTCTTCTTCTTCTTCTTCTTCTTCTTCTTCTTCTTCTTCTTCTTCTTCTTCTTCTTCTTCTTCTTCTTCTTCCTCCTCCTCCTCCTCCTCCTCCCCCCCTCCCCCTCCTCCTCTTCCTTCTCCTTCTTTTTCCTTCTTCCACTTCTTCTTCCTTCTTCCTCTTCTTCTTCTTCCTTCATTTTCCTCCTCCTCCTCCTTCTCCTCCAGAAAAATGCAGTCCAGCTGCCTTTTGAAAAAGCACTTTTGGTACCTCAGTCACTTAGCTTTGCCTGTTCAATCTTCCCAGTTGTATCTGCCCACTTTTGACATAGATAAAGCCAAGGATTGCAGAGCAAGTGGCAGTGTTCATCACAAATCTTTATGCCTAGGGATTGCCTCCTCTTTTACGAGTTCAAATATTTGGGGTTCCCTCAGCAAAGAAGCTCTTTTGGTGTCTAGTGAAGTCATCAGGCTACAAAACAGGGTACCATGAGTTCTAGCTCCACCTTAGGCTACAAGGATGACCTTGGGCAGTACCTCTGATTCAGCCGTAGGAAGAAGAAGGCAATGAAACCTTGTCAAGGAAACTGCAGGATAGTTTGCGGGAGAGGGCATCAGCTAAGACGTTCTTGCCCCCTGGTATATATATATTAATTGGAAGTTGACAAACTGACAAACTGTCAGGTTCCGAAGGGTTAATGAAACCAGCCAAACACAGAAACGGTTTGTAAATGCCGTTTGTATTCTTCCTTTGGCAGGAACTGACCAACAAAGCACTAAGGCAATGAATAAGTTCTCAGAGTTTCCCACCACTTTTTATAGCTACATTGGTAATTAAGATAAGCCGCACCCCCCATCACCTTGTGACCCAGAGCAAAACCACCCGGCAATTAATCATGGATTGTTAGCAGGAATTTCTTCAGTTTGTGTAGGTGGGACGGTGAGTCTTGGCAGCTGGCCCAGTCTCCCTGGAATGGCAGCTCCAATCCTCTGAGCTGGCCGGAGCTGACACAGGGACTTGTCCAGGAAGTCGCCAGGAGTCAACAAAGAGGCACACCCAAACACAAAACAAAAGGAAGGGGAACCACTCACCCTTACTGCCATGGCTTATAACATTGATTCAGACGTTAACTTTAGTTGTGTCAAGTAGGGTTCTAAGGAGAAGGTCAATTTCTTGTAGAGCAGAAGGAACACACAAGGGAGCCCAACTGGGAGAGGGATCTTGGAGTCTTAGTGGACAACCAGCCAGCTAAATATGAGCCAGCAGTGTGCAGCAGCAACCAAAAAAGCCAATGCAATCCTCAGTTGCCTTAACAGAGGGATACAATCAAGATCAAGGGAGGCACTAATACCACTCTATAAAGCCTTAGTAAGACCACACCTAGAATACTGCATCCAGTTTTGGTCACCACACTATAAAAAAGATGTTGATCCTCTAGAACAGTGTTTCTCAACCTTGACAACTTGAAGTCCACAGGACTTCAAGTTGCCAAGGTTGAGAAACACTGCTCTAGAAAAAGTGCAGAGAAGAGCAACAAAGATGATGAGGGGACTGGAGGCTAAAACATACGATGAATGGTTGAAGGAACTGGGCCTGGCTAGTCTAGGGAAGAGAAGCACCAGGGGAAACATGATAGCAATCTTCCAATATTTGAGGGGCTGCCACAGAGAGGAGGGGGTCAAGCTATTTTCCAAGGCACCTGAAGGCCAGATAAGGAAGAATGGATGGAATCTGGAAATGAGAGATTTTTCTGACAGTGAGAACAATCAACCAATGGAACAGAAGTTGCCTTTGGAAGTTGTGGGAAAGCTTCACCGGAAGCTTTCAAGAAGAGGCTGGACTGCCATCTGTCAGAAATGGTGTAGGGTCTCCTGCTTGGGCTGGGGGGGGGGTTGGACTAGATGACCTACAAGGTCCCTTCCAACTCTGTTAATCTGTCATCTGTAAGGAGCCACAGCTTCTGTACATTGGAAGAACAGAACAAGGCAATGCAGACTTTATGGATGTGTCCAGCAGTGACTTGAAGGCACCAGGACACCACTGCAGAATCACCAAAGTTGTGAAGGCAGCTTTGTAAAGAACCCTGTGGAATAAATAAGATCGTGCATTGCGGAGTGTTGGTGTTGATCAACCTCATTAACTGGTCTTTTTATTCTGCAGCTGCCTTTCTTTTCAGCTTTCCAACCTTCTTTGGGAGATAGCTATTCAAACTCCAGTCTAATCCAACTTCCAGGATCTGCATTCTCCTTTTATAATTTTCTGTAAAATGATTTATTACCTCAGCGCTTCCAAGAGTTTTTTTTTCTCCTCCCCCTCCTCAGCTTAAAGACTGAAGAGAAGAGGTCTAGGATATTAAACAGACTATTAATTAGTACATGATCAATAGAAATAAATGAACATTTTCATCCTGGCCCTGTCAACATTGATTGCTAAAGATCCTTTGGCTTCATCACCAGCTGGAAGCCTCCTGTGGTGCAAATTAAAGCAAGACCAAGATAGAAGGAAAACGGATAATATGATTTATACCAGAGACAACCTGAATTTCCCCCTTCAATATCTGGATCAGTTCTGCCCAGAACTTAAAGTTTGGGTTGTTAATTCTACAAAGCTGTGATCCCATCACTTTGCAGAATGTTAGGTTGGAAGCAGGGAGACAGATTTCAGGATATTTGTCGTCGTCCCGCGCCCCTGAGCTGTGACCCGTCAAAACCGCGGTCCACTAAAGCGCGCCCGATTAAAGCACGTACGTGATGTCATCAGCAGCGAGACAAATACAACCGCGGGAAAAAAAGGGCGCTTTAAAAAGCGCTTTTACAGCAAGCCGATTCACATAAAGGTAAGGGTTAGGTTTAGGGTTAGGGTAAGGGTTAGGTTAAGGGTTAGGGTTAGGTTTAGGGTTACGTTAAGCATTAGGGTTAGGTTTAGGGTTAGGTTAAGGGTTAGCGTTAGGTTTAGCGTTAGGTTAAGGGTTAGGTATAGGGTTAGGTTTAGGGTTAGGTTAAGGGTTAGGCTTAGGGTTAGGTTTAGGGTTAGGTTTGGGGGGGTTATGGTAAGGTTTTCGTGTTATTTTTAAGTTTCCCGCTCACAGCGTGCTGTTTTTGTCGCGCTGTGATGACGTCACGTACGCGCTTTCGCCAAGCGCGCTTTAGTCTACCGCGGTTTTGTGGTGGAACCCCCTGAGCAAAAATGGACTTGCCAAGGCAAATGCCTGTGATGTGTGGAGCAGAGAACACACCGTCCCACTCAGCTTTTTGTGCATCGTGTTTGTTTATTTGCATACCGTCGCCGTGCCATCTCAGATCAAAAGCTTGAACCGTGAGAACTATAGATCTGTTTTTCTTTTAAAAAAGAAAAGCTTCATGTGAATGCAATGGAGTCAAACATCCCCGTTTTATGTCAGTGTAATTTGATATATCGTCAACCTGTCGGGCAAAAAACACAGCCTCCTATAAGCCTTTTTGCTCAGCGGCTAAGATGCGGAGCTTGTCGATCAGAAGATCGGCAGTTCGAATCCCTAGCGTCGCTTAACTGAGTGAGCTCCTGTTACGGGAGGTCTGCCAACCTAGCAGTTTGAAAGCACGTAAGAAATGCAAGTAGAAAAATAGGGACCCTCTTTGGTGGGATGGTAACAGTGGTCCGTGCACCTTCGGCATTGAGTCATGTCGGGCACATGACCACAGAGGCGTCTTCGGACAGCGCTGGCTCTTCGGCTTTGAAAGGGAGATGAGCTCTGCCCCCTAGAGACAGGAACAACTAGAACATATGTGCAAGGGGAACCTTTACCTTTACCTTGTAAACCTTTTGCTAGGATCACATACCAAACCTTGGTAAAGCACAGAGAAGCAGTTGCAACCTTAAAAATTTGAATCTCCCTGGCAAAAATTCCTTGAATTTTTCCCTGTAAGTTTCCATTCCCACAGCTAGAAAATGTGGCATTTGACAGCCAGGTAGGTTTCTTTGCTTGCAGGAAGGATAAATTGTATTCTCAGTTAAGTCTCCCACTTTTCAGTCTAAGAGCTTACTTAGGTATTATACAGAGGCTAATCGATGTTAAGTGCCCATCTCTCTCAAACCGTAAACATGCTGCAAAGTGGATTTAATCGGTGATCAAAGATGAACAAGAGAAAACGGAGGCATACAAGATTTTTTTTAAAAAAGTTTGTTTTTCAGGCAAGAGAGGGATTTTTTTAGTGGTCTTCTACTCCAGGAGACTTATGAGACACATAGGGAGGAAAGGGAACTGCCTATCCCAGGGGTCAGCAACCCACAGCTCTGGAGCTGCATGTGGCTCTTTCATCCCTCTGCTGCGGCTCCCTGTCACCAGTCGGCTCCACAATTGATAGGGCTTTTGGTTAGGACAGGTAGAGGAAAAAGGATGCAGCGCTAGGAGGAGACTCTATGGTGGGGGAACCGGACTTCCGGTCGGCTCCAGAATTGAACAGGGGACTTCTGTTTACGACCTTTGAGTGTTTAAGGTTGCCGATCCCAGGCCTATCCTAATGAAGAGAAGGGTTAAGATACATGATAGGTATTTTCTGGTACTTGAGGGGCTGTCTCAGAGAAGAGGGGGTCGATCTCTTCTCCAAACCACCTGAGGCCAGGAGAAGAAGCTATGGTGGAAACTAATCAAGGAGAGATCCAACCTAGAACTAAGTAGCAATTTCCTGACATTGACATATCCTTCCATGTGTCTTTGTGTTTGACTGTGAATATGTGTGCGTTAAACACATAACTAAGACATATTTAATATGAAACTTCAGATCTGCATTACAGAGCACCATAAAGCTATTTTGGGGCTCTTTTTGAAATTCAATAATTTAAACATATTTCTTCCCTTTAAATGCTGGTGGTTATACTATTCGGTTAATCCCAAAGGCAATTATAATATTCTAGCCACAAAGATAAAATACTGTATTTTCTCAGGTATCCCTGAAATAATAAAAATGGGATTTAATTATGTCTCTAGTTTTTTCCCCCTTCTTCTTAGGCTTAGCCAACATGTTTTCCTCACTACATTTGTAAGGTGTTTTTTTTAAAAAAAATATTCTTTCTTACGGTGGAACCTGAGACTGCATATCAGTTCTCAATTTCTGGGCCTAAGCTGTCTTTCCAAAGCCTTTTCTCCCATCCTGGTTGTCTCCTAAGTCAAGGGATTCTCCAGCAGTGACTATCCTGGTTTTGATCTTCCCTTACAGGAAGCAGAAAATACCCTGCGGCTGATGCAAAATAAGCTGAAGGAGGAAGAGAAACGTTTGCTGAAGAGTGGAAGTAAGTTACGGATCCCGTTGCAACTGGTATGCTGCGCACAGGGCTGGATGTTCTAGTCAGGCAAGCACACTGCGCACACAGGCGCATGCCACCACCCTGCAACACCCAGCTGCTCGGTGGAGGTCGCGCATGCTTTGCGCGCCTGCGCAATTGGCACGGTTGCTTCAAAAACAGGCAAGGAATGCAGGTGGGCCAAACGAGCCACCGTTCCGGTACGGTGGCTGCTGCTCCCGGCTACCACCAGTATGGCCATACCGAGCCATACCGCCCAGAACCCACCACTGGTTCAGCGACTTCCAAGTAGTTTCTTTATTGTTGCTCGCTGAGAGACAGACTAAAACTATCTGCATAACTATAGACGAGCTCTATGAACTGCTAGGGAGTATCCATCTTTGCCTTCTTCCTGACTACCAGACAATCCAAGTTCCACTTCCTCTTTGCTCTCTGGAAAGCAGCCCTTCCCATCTGGGAATCCAGACTACATTCCATCACACCTGTGACACCCCTCCATCTATACCACCACCCTTGTTTCAACTAGCAGAAAGGCAATTAAATGAAACACGTTCATTGAACATTTTTCGCCTTCTCTCACATTGTTCTCAAATGACAAAAGTGTTGGCTTTTAAAGTGATTCTTTGGGCTTCCCTCAAAGTTTTTGAGGACCACAGGAAGCCCTGGGATTTCTGATGACACATTTGGCTTTTAATCCAATATACCTAGGTTGGAAATTTCAGCTTGCAGAAGATACGTCAGCAAGGAAATGTACAGTCATTGCTCGTTGAACAGATAGACCTCGATTGCACAATGGTTAGAGTGCAGTACTGCAGGCTACTTCTGCTGACTGCTGGCTCCCAGCAGTTTTCCAGTTCAAATTTCACCAGGCTCAAGGTTGACTCAGCCTTTCCATCCTTCCGAAGTGGGTAAAATGAGGACCCAGATTGTTGGGGGCGATAGGCTGACTCTGTAAACCGCTTAGAGAGGGCTGTGAAGCACTGTGAAGTGGTATATAAGTCTTAGTGCTATTTCTCTTCCTTTTCCTTCCCTCCCTCCCTCCCTTCCTTCCTTCCTTCCTTCCTTCCTACCTACCTACCCAGTGGTTAGAATGCAGTATTGCAGGCTAACTCTGCCCACTGCCAGCAGTTTGATCCTGATAGGCTCAAGGTTGACTCAGCCTTCCATCCTTCCAAGGTGGGTAAAATGAGAACCCAGATTGTTGGGGGCAAGAGGCTGACTCTGTAAACCACTTAGAGGGGGCTGTACAGCATTGTGAAGCCTATGTGCTATTGCTATATCTCACTTTCTGGATCTAGTCAGGATTGAACTTGACCTTTTAGTAACATTATTTCAGCTCATGTCAATTAATTAACCATTTAAGTAATCCAGGTTTATAGATGAGTCCACCAAAGTTGCTATTCTCACCACAAAGTTTATCAAGTCCTGTTTTTGCATGCCTAAACATTTGTGATCTAAAACACCACAGTGAAAAGCTGCATCTGTTAATTCTCATTCATTCCCTCAATCTTTGATTTGATTTATTTCCTGCAAGAGACACCTTAAAATCTGGAATGAAAAACGGATAATCCTCTTTCTTCCTTGTCACTCCTTGATCAAATCTGTCTGTTGGAACATATCCCTTCAAGCAGGATGCAATTAAGCTGGACATATTTATAATAAGTAACGGCATAAATTATTAACATAATAGCTTTTGACTGGAAAAAATTAGTGGTAGATTGGAATAATTTATCTGGGAGTTTTTCCAACCCTTTTGACTCATCTTAAATAAGACGTCAGCAAAGACCCTGCGGATAAATCACCTGGGCAATTTTAATATCTGCCAAGCAGAGTGAACTAGAATTGAACAGAAAGTCTCTAGGGGAGCAACTAAGGAAATTAAGACATATATTATAATTCTTGTTGATTTTCCATTGGCTTGTGGCTTTCCTCGGTTCCATGCCTTTTTTTTTCTATGATACAGAAACTAAAGTTTCTATGCTGATAGTATCAGGATTACCTGAAGTGATCACAATGCATCCAGGTTTGCTCGCCACGATGTAAAAAAAGATGTGGAGACTCTAGAAAGAGTGCAGAGAAGAGCAACAAAGAGGATTAGGGGACTGGAGGCTAAAACACAGGAAGAACAGTTGCAGGAACTGGGTATGGCTAGTTTAATGAAAAGAAGGACCAGGGGAGACGGATAGGAGTCTCCCCAATATCTCAGGGGTTGCCACAAAGAAGAGGCAGTCAAGCTATTCTCCAAAGCACCTGAGGGCAGGACAAGAAGCAATGGCTGGAAACTAATCAAGGAGAGAAGCAACCTAGAACTAAGGAGGAACTTCCTAACAATGAGAGTAGTATAGAATAGAATAGAATAGAATAGAATAGAATAGAATAGAATAGAATAATGGAATGAAGGATAGGATAGGAATAGGATAGGATAGAATAGAATATTAGAATGAAGAATAGAATGGAATAGAATAGTGGAATGAAGAAGAGGATAGGATAGGATATTGGAATGAATGGAATGGAATGGAATGGAATGGAATGGAATACAATACAATACAATACAATACAATACAATACAATACAATTCAATTCTTCATTGGCCAAGTGTGATTGAACACAGAAAGAATTTGTCTTTGGTGCAGATGCTCTCAGTGTACATAAAAAGACAAAATACATTCATCAAGAATCATAAGGTGCAACACTTAATGATAGTCATAGGATACAAATAAGCAATCATACTAGGAAACAATCAATATAAATCGTAAGGATATAAGCAACAAAGTTACAGTCACACAGTCATAAGTGGGAGGAGATGGGTGATAGGAATGATGAGAAGACTAATAGTAATAGCCATGCAGACTTAGTGAATAATTTGACAGTGTTGCCTCCAGTAGTTGTGGGTGTTCCATCACTGGAGGTTTTAAGAAGAGACTGGACAGTCATTTGTCCGGAATAGTCTAGGATCTTCTGCTTGAACAGGGGATTTGACTAGAAGACCTCAAGGTCCCTTCCAACTCTGTTGTTCTGTATTCTATTCTGTAAGTTACAGAACTAATGACCGGCTTCAAACTGGTTTGTTCGATCTAAATGGACAACTGTCCTGCACAATGAAGTCCAAAGGCCCTTTCCTCTTTGAAGCTTGATTTTAAATAGCAAAACCCTGGAAATATTGGCAGGGAAGCTGGAGATTGTAGCTCGGTGCATTCAGAGGGGCAACAGATTTTAAGGAATTTGATATATTTTAGATCAGGGGTATCCAACCTTGGCAACTTTAAGATCTGTAGACTTCAACTCCTAGAAGTCCTCAACCAACAAGTCCACAAGTGGTCCAAGTTGGACACCTCTGATAGAGATGAAATATTTCTTTTTTCAAATCTCAACCTGTTGCACGCACATAAATTTGGAAAATAAATATTCAATCTATATCAGAGGGTGTCCAACTTTGTCAAGTGATCTATTGCAAATGCACAAACATCTACCAAGTGAAGCTTCTGAATGTCTTAACTAAAGGTTTGAGGAAATATCCTTGAATTTGTGGGTGAATAGTTTCCTTCCTTGGAGCTGAGCTCTTCCCATTTCTTACCCCTCATTTCTTTAATATTTCTTTCACTGTAGCCTAGGGGTGTCAAACTGAAGGCTCTGGAAGCCAGATCCAGCCTGCCGGGTGCTTAGATCTGGCAGGGTGTGCTGGAAACAACAAAAGGACCAGCTCATGGTGCCTCTCCTAGCAAAAACAGAGTTTGGAGAGCTATGTGAGACCCTCCTTTCGCAGAGAGTAGCAGGAGGCCGTTGCAGCTGAAAACAGAGCTCAGGAGCCTGTTTTCAGCGGCAGAGCACTTGGCACCCCAACTCGAGTGACGCTGAACTGACCATGCCCACCTCAGCCCACCCAAGACCAAAGACAACCCTGATGTTGAGTTTGAAATGAAATTGAGTTTGACACCCCTGCTGTAGCCATTTTGGGTAGGCAAAGAAATAGTCTGCTTGGTTTACTTATATTTCTGCTGGGAAAAAAATCCTAAATGAAGAGCGCTAACAGGCCTAGGGGAGAAGAGGCAGATGGGAGACCCGTTCAGAGTTCTTGCATTTTAAGAAGGTTTGGCGGATTTCATTCCCATCGCCTTAGACTAACAGTCAAAAATTAGCATTTGCCTAAGGCCACGAAATAAGGCTCTGAGAGAAGTGCAAGGAAACCAGGCACATCAAGTGCCGGATTTGAAATTTTCCCCTGGTGCAATCATTATCTCGACTCCTGCACCGCTCCTTCTTATCACAGACATCCTTTTGGGTTGTTTATTTGTTAGCAAAATGCTGTAAGGATTGGGGCAGGGGGGGCTAAGTTCCAGAGTTGGCCATTCAAAGGAACGTCTCACAGATTTGAAGCTCCAGCAAAGAGCAGCATCGGAGTACCAGGGCACCGCCGTCCAAGGAAACAGGCAGGCTCTCTGGAGATGCAAAGCACATTTTGTTCTTTGCCAGAAGCAGAAAAAGGGGCATATAGAATAGAATTCTCTATTGGTCAAGTGTGATTGGATACACAAGGAATTTGTGTTCAGTGCACAAGCTCTCTCAGTGTACATAAAGCTATAAGTGATAAATCACGATCATAATCATCGTAAAAATACATTCATCATAAATCATAAGATACAACACTTAGTGATAGTCATAGGATACTAAATAAGCAATCAACATAAATCTAACCAGGAAACTAAATTAAACAATATAAATCATAAAGATACAAGCAACAAGGTTATAGAAGGAGATAAGTAAGAGGAAGCAGGAGAATAATAATATTAATACAGTCTTAGTAAATAGTTTGACAGTGTTGTAGGAATTAGTTGTTTAGCAGAATTTATGGCATTAGGGAAAAAGCTGTTCTTGTGCCTAGTTGTCTTGGTGGCAGTGCTCTATAGCATCATTTTGAGAGAAGGAGTTGAAACAATTTATCTCCAGGATGCGAAGGGTCTGTAGATATTTTCACAACCCTCTTTTTGATTCGTGTAGTATGCAGGTCCTCAATAGAAGGCAAGTTGGTAGCAATTGTTTTTTCTGAAGTTCTAATTATAAGGAGAGGGAGAAAGATGAGAGAGAGATGAGAAAGAAAGATGAGAGAGAAAAGAGAAAAGTGATAGATGAGAGAAAGAAGAGATGCAAAAGAGATGAGAGAGAAAAGAGATGAGAGATATGAGAGAGAGAAAAGAGAGATGAGAGAAAAGAGATAAGAGAGAAAAGAATGAGAGATGATGAGAAAGAAGATGAGAGAGAAAAGAGAAAAGTGATAGAGGGATGAGAGAAAAGAGATGAGAGAAAAAAGATAAGAGAGAAAAGAGAGATGGGAAAGAAAGAGATGAGAGAGAAAAGAGAGAAAAGTGATACAGAGATGAGAGAGAGAGAGATGAGAAAAGTGAGAGAAAAGAGAGAGAGAGAAAAGAGAGAGAAAAGATGAGAGAGAAAAGACAGAGATGAGAGAAATATGAGAAAGAAAGAGATGAGAAAGAAAGAGATGAGAGAAAAGAGAGAAAAATGTGAGAGAAAAGAGAGATGGGAAAGAGAGAAAAGAGATCGAGATGAGAGAAAGAGGTGAGAGAAAAAAGAAAGATGAGAAAGAGAAATGAGAAAGAAAGAGATGAGAGAGAAAAGAGAGAAAAGTGATAGATGAAAGAGAGAAGAGATGAGAGAAAAGAGATGAGAGAAAAGTGAGAGAAAAGAGAGAGAGAGAAAAGAGAGAGAAAAGATGAGAGAGAAAAGAGAGATGAGAGAAATATGAGAAAGAAAGAGATGAGAGAGAGAGAGAGATGAGAAAGAAAGAGATGAGAGAAAAAGAGAGAGAAAAGAAAGAGAGAAAAGAGAGATGGGAAAGAGAAAAGAGATCGAGATGAGAGAGAAAGAGATGAGAGAAAAAAAGAGATGAGAGAGAAAGAGAGATGAGAAAGAAAGAGATGAGAGAGAAAAGAGAGAAAAGAGATGAGAAAAGAGAGAAAAGTGGGAGAGAAAAGAGAGATGAGAAAGAGAGAGAAAAGAGATCGAGATAAGAGAGAAAGAGATGAGAGAAAAAAGAAAGAGATGAGAGAGAAGGAGAGAGAGATGAGAGATCCCGTGTTTTGTTTTCTGTGGGAAACGGTTCCATTTTGGCGTGTATAATTGAAAACCTGGGGATGAATAACCCTCCTGCTCGCGTAATAGGGGGCAGCCAGCGGTTCGTCAGGTCCCCTTAGGGTGCTTTGAGAAGGGCAAGAAAATGGATAGCATCGCTTATTTGCAAGGGAGGGAGGAGCAGCAATGGCTGGAGAGCTGCTTGGCTCTTCCCCAGGGGCTTCTTGGCAGACTAAACTAGACCTGTGTAAATGTGAATCAGCGAGTGAGACTACACAGGTCAGTTGACAGCAAATGCATCTGGGGTTTATCAAGGCTGACCTTCTGTTTTCGTGATGAACAACAGGCAGGCAAGAAGATGGCATGGTCTTTGCCCGCAAAGCTCCTGCTGGAATTTGTAAACATAATCAGTGCAAGATAGCGCGTGAAAAATGCCCGGCGTGATCTCACTCGTCCTGATACAGACAGGACAATTTGTCTGACATGTTCGTCATGTGGAGAAGAAGAAGAAGAAGAAAAAAAATCAAAAGTATCCAAAAAAGGAATTACACAACATTACTCAAAAGTTTTTAAAGGGAAAGTGAATTGAAACTTCAGGCTTCCCCCCCCCCCCCTCCTACTAGGAATTGTTCCAGAATAAATGAATTAAGAATATCATTGTAGGAGATGATCAGGCTGACGGTGAGGGAGGGGCCCAACACGTCATCAGTCTCGCGTCCCTTTGCGCCCACACGAAATCTAAGTCCAGCCCACCTTGAATTCCGTTGATCCTTATCTACTGCTAATTTGGTTTGGGGGTTTTTTTGCATTTTTTATTTTTAAACATAAGAAACAACATAAAAAAAATTCTCATCCATACATACTGTAGAAAGTGTATCAGTTGGTTATAAAAGGTTTTCATGCCTCTCTTGCACAGTCATCAAGCATAATTCATATTAACTCAAGTATTTTAACTCAAATATTTATACATGTTACCCTTATACCTCCATTTATGTTTGACTATAATTAAACGTCCTTCATCATAAATTATACCAAAATTTAATACATAACCACATACTGGCATTTCATTTAATATTTCTAAAATCCTCCAATAACACTGAATCCTTATGTCCTATTCTAGCTAAACACTTTTCTAATCCTCCTTTCTAATCCTCCTTTCCAAATCGCTGTTGGCAGTTTTCATCTAGTTTCCTTATATTATACTCATGTATATGTATATAAGTTGTCATCGTCATCCCTCCTTTATTTAACTATATCCTGTATCATAACATTTTACCCTTAATAATCAAAACTTAACTGTATCTAGCTTGATTCTTTTTTTAAATTGACTTTTGTATAAAATCCAAAGGGATTTCTAATCTTCCTTTCATGGGTATCATTCAATATTCATATCCAATTATTACTTATCATAACACTACACATTGTATACATTATTATCATTATCAATTATTTATTTAGTTATATCTATTATTACTAAGTTTCACTAAGTTTAACTCTGCTAATTTGTTTTTAACTGCCTGGGTTTCTTGATTTCCCCGTTTGACAATCACGGTTTAATAAGATACATGCTTTTTCTTTTTCATTATTATGATATAAAATACAAAATAAAAGGAAAAGAGAATGGGGAATTAAGGGAAGGGAAGGGAATGGGGAAAAGGGGGTGTGAAATTCAAGAGGGAAGAGAGAAAGAAAGAAAAGGGGGCATTGATTTCCAACCCTTCCTAGCTCAATACAAGATAAACACACTCCAGGCTCAACTTTTTGCTTTTCCACATTTAATACATAACTAGCCATTTCTATAACATCAAATTTTCTAGCCGACAAAATCAAGATCAGTTTCCTTTTTTTCTTCTTCACAAGCACAAGTTCCAGAAGTGATGTCCAAATACAAACATATTTTCCTCTTTAAATAAAGTAATCCATGTAAGCGTTCCTACTTCATCTGCCTTGCTATATAAATGGTATGTATTTCCATTTGCACCTAGAGATCTTTGTGAACCGTCGCCATTTTTATTTCCAAAATTTATTGCATTCTTTCACATTTTTTGATCTTACTGAAGAAGGAAAAATACCTTTAGTAAGATCTATGCTTTTTTCTGACTGCAAGGATAGCTTTGGCTCAGCACTGAAAAAGGGACAGTTTTGCCAAGACTGGGAAACTGGATTTTTGGGGAATATATAATAGCAATGGCAAAATTAACAGAATTCATCCCGTTGATATACCTGGGGTGGGTTTTTTTGAACCTTTTGCATTGTGTGCAATCTTCCATTCGCCCTTGTTTTACAATCTGAGAAGGTCATCCTCGATTACAAATTCAAAAAAGCCGTGGCTTTCTTTTCTTGCTACAGTTAGTCCTCAGCATGCAACCGTTTGTTTAGTGACTGTCCAGAGTTACAACAGCACTGAAAAAAAGGGACTTGCTTCCGTGTTCCTTATCACCGCGCAGCAGCCTCTTAGTGGCCGGCAGTCTCTTTTGTTCTTTCAAAGGGTGACACCCTCATCCTGCCTCTCTGGCAGATAATAACTTTAACAGATTACCAGGGTTGGAAGGGACCTTGTGGGTCATCTAGTCCAGCCCCCTGCCCAGGCAGGAGACCCTACACCATTGAAGTTGAATCTCTCGATCAGTTTCCATCCATCATTCCTTGTCTGGCCTTCAGATGCTTTGAAAATAGCCTGATGCCCTCCTCTCTGTGGCAGCCCCTCAAATATTGGAAGACTGCTATCCTGTCTCCCTGGTCCTTCTCTTTCCTAGACTAGCCATGCCCAGTTCCCGCAACTGTTCATCGTATGTTTCAGCCTCCACTCCCCTCATCATCCTGGTTGCTCTTCTCTGCACTCTTTCTAGAGTCTCAGTATCCTTTACAGATTAACAGAGTTGGAAGGGACCTTGTGGGTCATCTAGTCCAATACACACATACCCGCCCAAGCTGGAGACCCTCCACCATTTCTGACAGATGACAGTCCAGTCTCTTCTTGAAAGCCTTCAGTGACGAAACTCCCACAACTTCTGAACATTCTGTGGGTTGATTGTTCTCACTGTCAGAAAATGTCTCCTTATTTCCAGGTTGAATCTCTCCTTGATCAGTTTCCATCCATTGTTCCTTGTCTGGCCTTCGGGTACTTTGGAAAATAGCTTGACCCCCTCCTCTCTGTGGCAGCCCCTCAAATATTGGAAGGCTGCTCTCCTGTCTCCCCTTGTCCTTCTCTTCCCTAGACTAGCCATGCCCAGTTCCTACAACCGTTCTTCATATGTTTTGAACTCAAAGGGATTCTCGTTTTTATGCAGGTCACGATGACTCAGACATGGAGATTCATGAGGACGAAGGATCGGACAGTGACCTGGAAGACCGGCAGCTGATCAAGCAACACACAGCCATGGAGATGTTGATGCACGGTGGGTCCATCTGCTCCTCTGTCCCCTTCCCAAACGGCTTTCAAAAAATGGTTTTGAACAGATAAAGCAATGTCAGTTTGTACCAGCGTAAAAAAAAGAAAGGCTTTCCAGATTTAAAATGCTAAAGAGTGCCTTATTCCAGAGGTGATTTTAGACACAGCTGGCCTTTCTCCAAATTCCAGATGAAATCCAAAAGGAAGAGAATTTACAGGGATTAAAAATGTGTCCTTTGCTGTCAGCCTTTTGAGAACGAGCGAGGAAAACAAACTCTACAAGAAATACGATAAAACTCTTTATTTATTATTATAGAGGCTACATTGACCGTATTTTGGAAAGCCTGACAGTTTCTTGTTTCAATAGAAGAGAATATTTGTTGCTCAGGGTTGAACTCTGGTGTCCTTGGTGCTCTCTGAGCTGGGTTGTTTTCATGAGGACGTTTCATTACCCAGCTACGTAATATCATCAGTGTTAGAAAGCTATGGGAGTTTCCTCTCTGTTAATATACAAGTTTGGTGCATTCCTTTCCTTACCTAGTTGGATAATGACACGCCTGCGAGTAAACAACCGAGCTCAGAGAACATCAAGGGCTCCACAGTTTCTTTTTCTCTTAGGTCAAGAAGAGTTAAGCCAAGATATTCTTGAGCATCTTTCTCACCCCAAAGCTGGTGTGTGTGTGTGTGTGTGTGTGTGTGTGTGTGTGTGTGTGTGTGTGTGTGTGTGTGTGTGTGTAAAACCTGTGGCATTCTTTCACATGCTCCCCCCACCAACAACTGTTCAGGAATAAAACACCCATTCCCTGTTTCCTGGTGGAAGGACCCACAACCTCAGATGCTAACAGTGAAAACTTTTTGAAAGTAGACGACCAACAGTCTTAGACCAAGTCAGTTTCCTTCAGTTTAAGCCCATCTTACCAAATTCAACCTGAGCCAAAGGAAAAGGTGCTCCTTTGGAGGGGCAGAATCCCACCAAAAAGGTGCCCATTCTGACAGGTGTGAACATTTCTACCTTGGATAGCTCTACTGACAATGGAAACATCTATGTCAGTGATGGCTAACCTTTTTGTTGTCAGGTGCCCATACCCATAATGCAATGGAGCCTCCCCGCGCATGCGCGCATGCACGCACACCCCCTGTGCATGCACGTGTGTGCCCCCCCACGCCCCATTTTGGACCTGGAAGGCCTCCTGCACCTGGAAGCCAAAACGGGGCATGAGGCTGCAAAATGCAATGCAAGCGCCCCCCAGTGCATGCGCCTCACCCACCCCCTATGGATGCGCGGCAGAGACCCCAAGACAAGCTGGCCGGAGGGAGGCGCACGCACATGCCCAGTGGAGCTGAGCTGGGGCGATGGCTGGCACGCCTGCAGAGAGGGCTCTGCACGCCACCTGCAGTACCTGTTTATTTATCGATGGTCCTGCCGGAGCTTGGCTTAATATTTTCGTTACACTTCCTGACAAATAATTGTGTGTTTCAGGGCGGCCGAGCAAGCGGCTTGTTGGAACCATGCACGGGGGAGACACGGAGGACGAGGTAAGTCGTGGCTGTGGCTGAAATCCCACGCTAACGTTGAAACATGAGTTCCCGTGCACTTTTTTTTTTGCAAATTAGAAGCAAAGGTTATTTTAATGGTTTCCCTGTGTGAAGGAAAGCGGGAAAAGGTTTCCGCTCATTTCCCACCACTGCAGTTTTGCGTTTATTTATCCTTAAACCAAAACCCATTTCTTATGCACATAGTTACTACCGGGTTTAAAGTAACCATTATTTAATGAACTTTTGAATGTTGGCTTTTCAGTGTCTCTTGTTTAAAATGTATATATCGTATTTTTCGGACTATAAGATGCACCTTCTCCCCTCCCCTCAAAGGGTGTGGAAATGTTGGTGCATCTTATACTATGAATACAGCCATTTTTGGTCTCTCGAAGCCATTTTTCGCAAAAATGGAGGCGTTCCCCCCCCCCCTTCAGCCCCCAGAAGGACTCTGCAGGCTTCCCCAGGGCTGGGGGAAGGGGGAAATGCCCCCGTTTTTGCCTTCCCCCTGCCCTGCTGAAGCCTGCGAAGTGCTTCTGGGGGCCAGAGAGGCCAAAACATTTTTTTCTTACTTACCTCTTTGAAATCTTGGTGCGCTTTATACACCGGTGCGTCTTATAGTCCGAAAAATACGGTAGTTGTTTTTATGTTTGACTGTTTTATTTGTACACCCACCGAGTCCCTCTCTAAGGCAGGTGGGTGGTTTCTAAATTGGATTCATTAATTACTTAAATTGGGCAAGGTTGAACCTTCTTATTTAAATCAGAGGCTGGGGAGGGTAAACTAGGATTGCGAACAATCTGAAGACAGTGTGTTCCACTATAAATCTTATGATTTCTGTAGCTGATGCTTCATCTGTATAGCACAGTAGTCCTCAACTTACAATGATTCGCTTAGTGACCGTTCAAAGTTACAACGGCACTGATGAAGGTGACTGATGGCCGTTGTTCACAGTTACGACTTGTGCAGAGGCTTGGCAACCGGTTCATATTTATGATGGCTGCAGCGTCCCAGGGTCACACATTCCCCCGTTGCGACCTTCTGACAAGCGAAGTCCATGGGGATAGCCAGATTCACTTAACAATCGTGTTACTACTCTAACGACAGCAGCGAGCCACTTAACAACCGTGACAAGAAAGGTTGTAAAATGGGGCGACCCTCCTTGAAAAAAAATGTCTCGCTTAACAACAGAAAGGTTGGGCTCAATTGTGGTCGTAAGTCGAGGACTACCTGTCTATTCAAAATAAATGTGTGTTCCGCATACTAAAAGCATCTGGGATTGTGAATGAACTTTGGGATGATTTATATAATTCGCTCTGATTAAAAGTGCTCATGAATACTGAGAATAAACTGCTTTTGCAGTATAATATCTTCAGACACCACTAACTACCTATTTCCCAGAATTAATAGCATGGGCCTGAATTTATTTAAATACTTAAATTTTGCAATTTACTCCTTAGTCCCATGGCTTTTATTTTGCTCCAGGCATTCAGGATTGGGCTGAATTTTTATATTTATACCAATTTATATTTGTATAAGATGCCCTTTTGACTCCAGTGTGAATAGAAATGAGAAACATGGCCCTTATCATTGGCTGCTCTACAATACGGAAAGTCCTTGCAACCAATCCATTAGCGGCTGTTCACAGTTACAACAGGACTAAAAAAAAGGGACTTACATCCAGTCCTCCCACTTAAAACCATCACTCCATCTCTGTGGTCACAAGATCCGAATTCAGGCATTCAGCAACCAACAAGTATTTGTGACGGTTGCAATACTCCAAAGTTTAAATGTGAGCCAGCCGTGTGCAGCAGCTGCCAAAAAAGCCAACACAGTTCCAGGATGAATAAACAGAGGGATACAATTAAGGTCACGTGAAGTGCTAATACCACTTTATAATGCCTTGGTAAGGCCACACTTGGAATACGGCATCCAGTTTTGGTCACCACGATGTATAAATGATGTGGAGACTCTAGAAAGAGTGCAGAGAAGAGCAACAAAGATGATTAGGGGACTGGAGGCTAAAACATATGAAGAATGGTTACAGGAACTGGGTATGTCTAGTTTGATGAAAAGAAGGACCAGGGGAGACATGATAGCAGTCTTCCAATATCTCAGGGGTTGCCGCAAAGAAGAGGGAGTCAAGCTAATTTCCAAAGCATCTGAAGGCAGGACAAGGAGCAATGGATGGAAACTAATCAAGGAGAGAAGCAACTTAGAACTAAGGAGAAATTTCCTGACAGTTAGAACAATTAATCAGTGGAACAACTGTGAATGCCCCAACACTGGAAGTCTTTAAAAAGATGTTGGATATCCATTTGTCTGAAGTGGTGTAGGGTTTCCTCCCTAGGCAGGGGGTTGGACTAGAAGACCTCCATGGTCCCTTCCAACTGTATTATTCTATTCTATTCCCTTCATCACCGAGAAGCAGTCAATGGGGGAAGCCAGATCTGCTTAACGATCGCCTGATTCACTTAAAAACTGCAGTGATTCATTTAACAAGCATGGCAAAAAAAATATGCGTAGAATTGGCTGCGGTTCTCCGCTTTGCTTAGCAAGCACAGGTCTGTAATATCAGCAACTACCCACAAATAGACTCCGCAGAAACAGGGGTCTCAAACTCAAGATTCTGGGGCTGGATCCGGCCCCTGGGATGCTAAGATCTGGCCCGCGGGACCTCCCTGGGAACAGCAAATGATCAGCCGAGGTGCCTCTGCCAGCAAAAATGGAGGTGGGAGAGATGAAGGGAGAGTGGGAAGTGGAGTGGAGGAGGGGAGAAAGGCCTAGGGAAGAGGAGAAGGAAGGAGACAGAAGAGGGAAGCAGAAAGAGGAAAGGAGAGAGGGGAGTGAAGGAGTAGGAGAAAGGGAAGGATAGGGAAGTGGAGAAGAGGACAGGAAAAAGGAGGGGAGAGAAGTAAAGAGGGGAGAGGAGGAGAGGGGAGGGGAGGAGAGGAGAGGAGAAGGAAGGAGACAGAAGAGGGAAGCAGAGAGGGGAGTGGAGGAGTGGAAGAAAGGGAAGGAGAAGGAAGTGGAGGAGAGGAAAAGGGAAAGGAGGGAAGTAGAGAGGGGAGAGGAGAGTGGAGGAGAAGGAAGGAGACAGAAGAGGGAAGCAGAGAGGGGAAAGGAGAGAGGGGAGTGCAGGAGTAGGAGAAAGGGAAGGAGAGGGAAGTGGAGAAGAGAGGAAAAGGGAGGGGAGAGAAGTAGAGAGGGGAGAGGAGAGGAGGGGAGGAGAGGAGAAGGAAGGAGACAGAAGAGGGAAGCAGAGAGGGGAGTGGAGGAGTGGGAAAAGGGAAGGAGAGGGAAGTGAAGAGGAGAGGAAAAGGGAGGGGAGGGGAGAGAAGTAGAGAGGGAGAGTGGAGGAGAGGAGAGGAGAAGAAAGGAGACAGAAGAGGGAAGCAGAGAGGGGAGTGGATGAGTGGGAGAAAGGGAAGGAGAGGGAAGTGGAAAGAGAGGGGATAGAAGGAGAGGAAAAGAGGGGAAGGAAGTAGGGAGGGGAGAGGAGAAGGAGAGGGGAGAAGAGGAGAAGAAAGGAGACAGAAGAGGGAAGCAGAGAGGGGAGTGGAGGAGTAGGAGAAAGAGAAGGAGAGGGAAGTGGAGGAGAGGGGAGAGGAGAAGAAAAGGGAGGGAAGTAGGGAGAGGAGAAGGAGAGAGTGGAGGGAAGGGGAGGAGAGGAGAAGGAAGGAGACAAGAGGGATGCAGAGAGGGGAAAGGAGAGAGGGGAGGAGTAGGAGAAAGGGAAGGAGAGGGGAGTGGAGAAGAGGGGAGAGGAGAGGAAAAAGGAGGGGAGAGAAGTAGGGGAGGGGAGGGAAGTAGGGAGGAGAGAGGAGGAGGAGGGAGGAGAGGAGAGGAGGAGGGAAGTGGAGGGGAGAAGGAAAGAGATGAAAGAGATGGACATAAAATTGAAAATGTGCTGTCGTATAATGGAAAATGTATAATAAAAACATTGTTAAAAATGGAGCTTGGGAGAACCGCGCCTGGCCCTCCCGACCTCTGTTTTCAGCAATGACAGCCTCCTGCAACTCTCCCCCAGCGAAAACGGAGCTCGGTTTTCGTTGGCAGTGCGCTTGGGCCACCACAGGTGCCTGATACGAGTGACGTCGAGCTGGCCATGCCCACCCTGGCTCCCCTGAGGTCAAACACAACCCTGATGTGGCCCTCAATGAAATCGAGTTTGACACCCATGCCCTAGAGCTTGGTCCCGTCCTGCTTGAGCCAATCACTCTGCTAAAGCTGTCTCCTCCCGCCTTGTTCGGATGTGAATTCTCTTTTCTATTTGCTGCCTTTTGCACTCACACTTTTTTTTAACCCTCTCTGGTGTCGTTCCTCTTAATTTCTTCCTACCTCCATCTTGCGTGGCCTCGCATTCTGCTGCTCCCAAAGATCGGGGCAGCCCAAGCCCGAACCAAAATGCGCAAAGCTTCCCGAGTCAAGGCGAAGGTGCGTTGTCTTTCCGGCCTGTCACCCCCCCCCGTGCCTCCTCCTCCTCCTCCTCCTCCTCCTCCTCCTCCTCCTCCTCCTCCTCCTCCTCCTCCTCCTCCCTTGCCCACAATACCCCTTGCCTCTCTTCTCTGCTCCTGGGGTCCTGGCTCACCATCAGAAGCCCTTGGCGATGGGAGGACAGGGATGAAGGTAAGACGCGAGAGCTGGCATCCCGTCTGCTAGGGATGGAGGCCAGCCACAGCAACTTCTCCCCAACTTCACCTTGTGTCTGGAGACCACCAGCAAGGGAGGTAGTGGTGGTGGTGGGTTTGGATCTAATGCAGTGTGTTTCAACCTTGGCAAACTTGCAAGATGAGTGGACTTCAACTCCCAGAATTCTATTGCTATTAGATCTATTGATCGAATGCTATTGCTATTAAATCAAAGTGTCTCAATCTTGGTGAGCTGAAGTTGGGTGGACTTCTGGGAGTTGAAGTCCACCCATCTTCAGCTCACCAAGATTGAGACACTTTGATCTAATAGCAATAGCCCTTAGACTTCTACACCGCTTCACAGTGCTTCCCAGCCTTCTCTAAGCAGTTTACAGAGTCAGCCTCTTGCCCCCAACAATCTGGGTCCTCATTTTACCCACCTCGGCTGAATAAACCTTGAGCCGGTCAGGATTGAACTGCTGGCAATGGTCAGTTAGCCTGAAATGCTGCATTCTAACCACTGTGCACCATGGGAGGGAAGGAAGGAAGGAAGGAAGGAAGGAAGGAAGGAAGGAAGGAAGGAAGGAAGGAAGGAAGGAAGGAAGGAAGGAAGGAAGGAAGGGGAAAAGAGCAATAGCACTTAGACTTATATACCGCTTCACAGTGCTTTACACCCCTCTACAGCACGGTTTAGAGTCAGCATATTTGCCCCCAACAATCTGGCTCCTCGTTTTAATCCACCTCGGAAGGATAGAAGGCTGAGTCAACCTTGAGTCTGGTGAGATTTGAACTGCCAAATTGCAGGCAGCCAGCAGGCATCAGAAATAGCCTGCAGTACTGCACTCTAACCACTGTGCCACTGGGGCTCATGAAAGGAAGTCATCCCAGAACTAAGAAGCAAATGTACTTTCTCGGGAGTACTTCTGTCAAACCATATTTAGCCCTAATTTTCTGGGTTGTCGCAACCTATGAAGGTTTCAATTGTGTTTTGGTGAAACCCACTAGAGCCAGGGGTGTCAAAACTCAAGGCCCCGTGAGCCAAATCTGGCCTGTGGAATGCTTAGATCTGGCCCGTGGGGCCACCCTGGGATCAGTGAAGGATCCTCCCGAGGTGCCTCTGCCAGTGAAAATGGAGCCATTTTTGGTTGCTCCAGCCTCGTGCAGCCCTCTGCCAATAAAAATGGAGCTCCATTTTTGCTGGCAGAGTGCTCGGGCCAACACAGGTGCCCCTGACACAAGCTGGCCACGCCCCCACATGCTCCCCAAGGTCAAGCACAACCCTGATGCGGCCCTCAATAAAATCAAGTTTGACACCCTTGTACTAGAGGATGTGAGAATCAGGAAGTATAATATTCCTGTTTCTGGGTTTGTTTGTTTTTAATGGAAAGGCAAGTTTGGCAGTATAAATCTGTTTCTTTCCCATCAAAAGCTTCCTTTTTTCATTGTACTTCCCCGTAGAAATATAATTTTCAGAGGATGGCAAGGTTGCCTTAGAGGGGACAAGGATCGTCCTCCAGGCCTCGCTGTGTCCCTCTCAAACACATCAACAGAGCGCTACATTCCTTAAAATTGCAGCTTTTATTCCCAATGAACTAAAGCGACCATAGATTATTTAACTGGGTAGCAACTGTGTTCATTCATTCTTAATGGATAAATATTATCTATATTAATTCTTCAAGACCAGGGCGTGTATTTTTTTAAATATCAGATAACCCAAGCACACTTTTTCCTACAGGAAGACTCAGAGGAAAGTGAAATTGACCTGGATGATGATGACGATGATGACGATGATGATTTGGAAGATGACAGCATGGACATCTCCCCCACCAAGGCCAATCGGAGGGTCAGGAAGCCGGAGCCACTGGAGGAGAGCGATAATGATTTCTGAGGAACCTCAACCGGGATGACGAATGACAACTTGCCCATGACTATCCGTGTGATGAGGCTATGTTGAGGCAGGGCAAGCTGTCCAAGAGAGTGATGAGATATATATATATATATATATGTATTGTGTCACAAACCCTGGTATACCTAAATATGGGAGGGAGCATACTGCTTCCCTTTTCTGTCTATCGGCTCACCCTAGGAGCCATCCAGGCAGAAAGCCAGTTTTTTATGTTGCCTTGTTGCCTTATCAGCCCAAATGCAACACACACACACACACACACACCATGGAAGTCCCTTCTAGAAACAGTCTAGAAACAAAATTTTGTATCAAAGAGCAGTTTAGGATGACTTAGGATGAACCTGAATTTGTCTCTACTTTACAGATTGCAGTTGAGCCCTCAAGAAGCCAACTGTCCGGGACAGATGAAAAATAATACTTATTATTTTTTGGTCAAAAGATCAAGGCAAAATTGTCAGTTGAGCTAAGTGGAGAAAACTCCTTACGAGGAGGAGAAGCTGAAGGGTTTTGAGCTTCTCCAGTTGTTTGAACTCCCATTTGTCCTTGAAGCTAATTGATACATCCAATTCCAAGTTGGTCCATTGAGGAAACTCTCATCAGAGAGAGAGGGAAAATAGCTCTAGGAAAAACAAAGAGTTTATTTTAACTGAATTAATCATATACAATTCTAATCCCATCCCTGGTCCGTCTGTAGAAGCGTCTCTCTTCAGATTCATGGAAGCATTTGATAGACCATTTTGCTCAAGCCAGGAAGTGTGAACTTTGTTCTGTACTGACATCTGCCTTGATTCGCAACTCTTAGATTGGCAATGACCATCTTCTTTCCTTCTGATTTTGACTGTAACGTTCCTGTATTTTGCCAGTAAATGCTCTTCACTTCCTCTCCCTTGTCTTTACTCTGTTATCTTTGCACCCAGTTGACAAAGTCAAGAAAACGTACCGTATTTTTCAGACTGTAAGATACACCAAGATTTTGAAGAGGCAATTTTTTAAAAAACTGTGTTTGCACTCTGCAGACTCTCCAAACTCTCTGCACGCCTCGTTTTTTTTTTGTGTGAAAAATGGGACATGCAGAGAGTTTGAGAGGCCTGCAAAGTGCTCCGGGGGGGGGGGGGGGGGGCAAAAAAAGAGCAAAAAATTGCCCATTTTTTGCACACACAAAAAAAAGGGCATGCATAGGCTTTGGGAGGCTTGTAGAGTGCTTCTGGAGGCTGAAGGGTGGTGGTGGCAAAAACGATCAAAAAATATAAGACACACCCAGATTTTCACCCTCTTTTTTTGGGGGGGGAGGTGCATCTTATACTCTGAAAAATACCATAATTCCAAAATCAATCTACCGGCCTCTCTCAAATCAGCTTTGGTCATGCTGCTTCATCCAAGCATCCTCCTCAAGAGCAAAAAATCAAGGATGCTCCTGATTGGTTGAGAGTGAGTCGGGCTTCTCTTTGATCTCAGTTTCATGGCTGCATCTCCCCTTCAGGTCTATCCCGGGCCTTCAAGGACACCCATCCTTTCACCATGCCCTCAGTCAAATGGGCACAGGGAAGGTGTCCATCCAGGCACGCGAAACGCCACCTTCTTCCTCCAACGTAGTCCCAATGGTGCTTTATATCTCCACCACGCAGCTAGGGGTTTTGGCTCGGATGGCCTCGGAAATCACCTTCGCTCCCGACTCGCCGATTTTATTTCCCAGTAAGCTGTGGGAGAAACAAAAAAGAAGGAAGCTTTAGAGGGGGCCACTTCAACACAAAAACTTCCTTTAGACTGACCAGCTAGCCAATTGCATCAGGTTGGGATGAGGTGTGGGTTGTACCTTCAGTGCTTAGTTTCTGCCATTGGTTGTCATTCAGTCCCTTCTGCCCCATCTTGACCAAACCCATCATTTCAGAAAGCCTAACAGCTGCTTGGAGCTCCTGCTTGGATCATCAGTGGCAACGGTTGGCCACCTTGCTTTCTGTTGATTTCTTTTTCAAGTGCCTTTGATTTTTCCAAGCACTGCGGTCTTCTTGGTTGACACTTACCTGTGCATTAGAGGTCCAGAATGTCTAAGCTTATAGGCCCATGTTGGCAAACCTATAGCACATGTGCCAGAGGCAGCACACAGAGCCCTCTCTGTGGGCACACACACCGTTGTGCATCTTACAGCGTGCATCTTCACTGGTGCCGGAGCACCGGAAAATGGCCAAAAACAGACCATTTTTAGGGCCTTTGGGGGGGGGTCATTTTTCAGCTGTTTTCTGGCTGTTTTTCAGCCATTTTGGAGTCAAAAACAGCCAGAAAACACCGTCACTATTATAGGCAAGTATGCTAGCTAAGGCACACCTGTATGGCCTTAATGATTATGCTGGTGAGTCTAAAAAAACCAAACTCCACATGACCTTCACTTCACCATAAGCATGGCAGTAGGGACTTCTGGAGCTTCTGGACCAACCTCTCCACTAGGGACCCCCTTGGGGAAAGGCTGTTCTAGTTCACCAAAGGTACTTACTTGATGTAGGTGAGGTTGTGTCTTCCTGTCAGTGCCGTGGCAATGCAGATCGCCCCATCCATGCCCAAGGAGTTCTCCTGGAGGCTGAACAAGAACCGGGAAACATCTGGCTCTTGTCTATGCACAGGTAGGAAGTTCTAACACGGTTTGGGTCTTGCTCAGCATGCGGAGAGAACCCATGTCTTGCCATTTTCTAGTTGTGTTTGGGTCTTTGATCTGACACGTAGCTTTATTTTCTAAGAAAGATCCCGAGGAGCACCAAACCAATACTAAGAACTGATCAAGACTTACGCCTGAAGGAAAGTCTAATGCAACTCTAAAGCCGTGTTTGAAAAAATCACCAATGCACCAGTCCTGTTTTGCATTTCCTTGAGCTTAAAGTGTTTCTTTCAGCTTAAGGCACTTCCTTAAGCTTAAGACATTTCAAGGCAGCCAGTTGGTTTAGGAGCAAAGATACGACACTCTTGAAATATTGATAAGTCTTGTACTTTACAAATGTAACAACTTCCTGATGATAGGTACCTTATTGGTTAGAGTAGGCTCTGTCTGCTTCTTTGTCTGGATAATAAATGCAAAACCATTTCAGTCTGACCCAAGCAGAATATATATAGGTAAAGGTAAAGGTTCCCCTTGTACATATGTGCTAGTCATTCCTGACACTAGGGGATAGTATTCATCTCTGTTTCAAAGCCGAAGAGCCAACGCTGTCCGAAGGCATCTCCGTGGTCATGTGGCCACATGACTAAACGCCGAAGGCGCACGCAGAAGCTGGGACAAGTAATGGGAGCTCACTCCGTTATGCAGTGCTATGGATTCGAACTGCCAAACTGCTGGCCTTTCAAGTGACAAGTTCAGTGTCTTTAGCCACTGAGTCACTGTGTCCCTAATAGAATAGATAGATAGATGATGGATGGATGGATGGATGGATGGATGGATGGATGGATGGATGGATGGATGGATGGATAGATAGATAGATAGATAGATAGATAGATAGATAGATAGATAGATAGATAGATAGATAGATAGATAGATATGAGATATAGAAATACAGATAGAGAGACAGAGAGATAGAGATATATAGAGATATTGATATATATAGAGATACATACATACATACATGTATGTATGTATGTATGTATGTAAGTATATTATGTCACAACCCCTAGTATGCCCAAATATGGGAAGAAGCATACTGCTTCCTTTCTCTGTCTATCGGCTCACCCCAGGAGACCATTCAGACAGAAAGCCATATATGCAACACATATTATATATATGTGTGTGTGTGTGTGTGTGTGTGTGTGTGTGTGTGTGTGTGTTTGTGCTGATCACTCTTGTGACGAGCCGATTGATAGATGATGGAAGCAGTTAGCTTCCTCCCATAATTGGGGCTTACCAGGGGTTGTGACTCTAAAGAAAGAAAGAAAGATAGATAGATAGATAGATAGATAGATAGATAGATAGATAGATAGATAGATAGATAGATAGATAGATGATAGATAGATAGATAGATAGATAGATAGATAGATAGATAGATAGATAGAGGCAGAGACAGAGACAGACAGACAGACAGACAGACAGACAGACTTTGCAATCCCCGGCACTTAAAATATATTATCCACTTAGCTTTCATTAGCCTCCATTCACATTGTCAGAGTGTAAAAACTGCCATTGAAGAGATATTTGTCTTTTCAATGGTAGTTTTTACACGATGTTAAAGAGAAGCTAATTAAAACCGGAGTCCTTCGGGATTGGGCGGCATAGAAATTTAATAAATTCAATTCAATTCAATTCAAAACTAAGTGGATAATATATTTTAAGTTCCAGAAATAGCAATGTCTGTCTCTTCCTTTATAGCTACACCTGGAACTCATATTCTTAGGATACACACCCTAAACATTAGCAGCTGAAACTTGCCATCAAAGCTAGGAAACCAATTCTTTGAGATACATAAGAGGTTGCTTCCATTTTGAGCAATAGCATACACCAAGAGTGTCCCAGCTTGGCAATATGAAGACTTGTGGACTTCATCACCCAGAATTCCCCAGCCAGCCATGCTGGTGGGGAATTCTGGGAGTTGAAACTCACAAGTCATCAGTCTTAAAAATTCTGGAATTCCGGAAGTTGAAATCCCTAATTCTTTAAAGTTGCCAAGGGTTGGACACCCCTCGCCTACAGTAAGTATTCTTCACAAGCAGCCTTTCCCACATGTGCTACTTACTTCAACCTGCGGAGGGTGCTGTTAACTTTCAAGGCGTGGGCCATGGCCTTGGCTCCCATCAAACCAATGGAGTTTCCTCTAAGGCTGAAATCAGAAGTAAGGAAGAACCGTGAGGAGGAGGAGGAAGAGGCTACAGCTCGATGGAGCAATTCACCCATCTCTGAGATAGAAAGGGAGAGTGAGAGACACCATCCCCATAATCCAGGCAGGGAATGATCCCCTTCCCCAATGTTCCCAGGTGGTATCCAAGAAACACCATTAAATATATATGAATGAATAAATGAATGAATCTAGTGAGAAGTTAGGACAGCTGAAATCTAAATAGGTTTCAGAGATTTTCGGAGGATTCTAAGACTGAACTCTTGAATTGGGCAAGGCTGGCACAGACTCTAGTGGTGTGCCTCAGCAATTTTAAGATACGTGGACTTCAACTCCCAGGATTCCTCACCCACCTTAAAATTTGCTGAGGTTGAGAAACCTGGTTCTCTCTTAAGGGTACTTCCAAAGAATGCTCAGCCATCTCAGCAATTCCCAGTTGGATGATGGGAACTGCAACACATCACATTTGGGTGAGCGGCAGATTGGTGAAGATGGACTCAGCCAACCTGTTAAGGCTGTGATGAGTGCCCTTTGTGGGCATGCGCGCCATTGCCAATTGCTCTTCGGGTTCCTGGCGCACACATGCACACTGGCCAGTTTTTGGTCTTTGCGGGTGCTGGAGCCCGAAAAAGTGCCGATTTCTGGGTCCTTTTCTGGCCAAAACCAGCCTGGAAAAATGGCCAAAAAACAGGCATTCTGATTTGGGCACTCAGAAAGGTTTGCCATCACTGTGCTAGGGTCTGAGATATATGAGTGGAATCCCCCATTCCCACTTTGGACCTTATTGAAATCAAGCAGATTTTTAGATCGAGTCAAGGAGATGGTCACTACACCTCAAAGAGCACAAATAAAAAGATGGAAACTTCATGTTCAACATCTTCATCATTGGCTAGAACAACACAAGGAGTTGCCTGGAGATTCGAAGGAAGTTTGGAGATGTTTAGAGCACTGGTTTGGCTAGAAATAAAGACCCTATGGAAAAAAATAGGGGTCTCTCCCTATTAACTGTGAATGACGGCACCCATTCAAACAACTCTCTGTCTTTTTCACTAATAGCAATAGCAGTTAGACTTATATACCGCTTCATAGGGCTTTCAGCCCTCTCTAAGCGGTTTACAGAGTCAGCATATCGCCCCCAACAATCTGGGTCCTTATTTTACCCACCTCGGAAGGATGGAAGGCTGAGTCAACCTTGACCCGGTGAGATTAGAACCGCTGAACTGCAGCTAACAGTCAGCTGAAGTAGCCTGCAGTGCTGCACTCTAACCACTGCGCCACCTCGGCTCTAACATGCACACCGAACACGCACCCTCGGACCAACATGCACACCGAAGGTCACGCTGGCGGGACATATCTCCTGCCATGAACGTTTTTAATCTTTTAAAATTGAAATTACCGTATTTTTCAGAGGTTAAGACGCACCTTAGTTTTGGGGGAGGAAAATAATAAGAAGAAAAATTCTACCTCTGCCTACCAGCATCCATGGTGTTCAGCTGACACATGGTCAACAGCGTGACCCGTCAAAACCGCGGTAGACAAAACCGCGCTCGCCGAAAGTGCGTACCTGACATCAGCAGCGCGACGAAAAAAATTAAAAATAAATTAAATTGAAATTAAAATAAAATTAAAGCAAGCCGATTCACATAAAGGTAAGGGTTAGGTTTAGGGTTAGGTTTAGGTTTAGGGTTAGGGTTAGGTTAAGGGTTAGGGTTAGGTTTAGGGTTACGTTAAGCGTTAGGGTTAGGTTTAGCGTTAGGTTAAGGGTTAGCGTTAGGTTTAGCGTTAGGTTTAGCGTTAGGTTAAGGGTTAGGTTTAGGGTTAGGTTAAGGGTTAGGTTTAGGGTTAGGTTTAGGGTTAGGTTTGGGGGGTTAGGGTAAGGTTTTCCCTTTAATTTTAAATTTACCACTCACAGCGCGATGTTTTTGTCGCGCTGTGATGACGTCACGTACGCGCTTTCATCAAGCGCGCTTTTGTCTACCGCGGTTTTGTGGTGGAACCGGTCAACAGATCAGCCAACAAATAGGCAGAGCAGCTAAGTCAGCCAATGGGAGCTATATGGACTCTGAAATTTGCAACAAGGGGACAGGATGGAGCCTGGCTTAGCTGAGAACTGAAAGTGAAACTGCTTGTGTTTTGCTTGTATTGACTTCTACCATGGAAAACCTATATGGTATATTGTTCTGACCCCCCCTTCTCTGTCCAGGAACGAAAGCCAAAACAGACGTACGAAAGAATGTTTTAATCAGTTCAGACTCTTGTTGGCTGCAAGCCCAAAATAAACAAAGAGATAATCACTCTGGCAAAAAGTCCTATAAACATACGTCGCACTGCAAACAGGCTTCTCACAGCAAACCTACTTCTCCAAGTTGGTTTCTCTTAATTCGTTAACATGAACGAGAACGTTGACTCCTGCAACCAGGGCATGGCACAAACAGTCCCTTTTATAATCAGGAGAGGATCTTAATCAGCATCAGCTAAGCACAATCATCTCCTACAATTACGCAGTTGTTTCTTCCCTCGAGTAACCCTTTGACGGGGTGCATCCTGAAACAACTCACAAGTGTTTTCCTGAACACTCCCTCTGATCCATTGCTCTGCCGCCACCTGGTGGCCAACCAGTCTCTCCTCACCCTGCTCAGAGTCGACACCCTGTCCAGGGTCCTCCACCTCCTCCAAGGCCGACTCATAAGACCCCTCGCTGTTGGAGTCTGGCAGCAACTCCAATGGCTCCTGCCGGGCCACAACAGTATATTATTATTATTTTGAATCCTTCTGAATCAGTTACTTGTGTGTGCTTTCTGAATGTGATTGCTGCTGTAAACTCTGAGCAAGCCAGGTCAGCTTCAGCACTTATTGTAGCCTGATTCAACACAACGGATTGGTGGGTGGATCGTATTTGTTCCCCTTCCCTTGGTTTTTGTTCAGCCGCCCTGAGTCCCTTCGGGGAATAGGGCGGCTTACAAATCGAATAAATCCAATCCAATCCAATACTCCCCCAATCAGCTGTTCCAGGCTCCAGGGATTGCCACAGACCATTGCTGCCTCCATGCCTCCTGTTTTTGGCTTCTGGTGGGGGTGGGTGGGGCTACATTCAGCACCCAAATTTTCACCCCCTTTTGGGGGGGAGGGGGAAGGTGCGTCTTATACTCCAAAAATACAGTAATAATTTCCTCCTTTCTAGTTCCTGCGTTGTTCACACAAGATGAGATCCCTCCTTGTGGGAAATAACATGAGATTACTTACTCCAAGATGGCAAGGTTCTTGTTAACGACCAATGCTTCGGCCAAGGCTGTGGCTCCACTCACCCCGATTGCCGCCACCTGCAGGCTGCAAACAAATCAGCACCTTTTAAGAGGGCTCGAACTATGCCAGCCTGCCATTTGGCAAAGTACCAATTCAGTATAAGAGAAGATTTGTAGCTCAGGGTTGAGACAAGGGGTCCTTGGTGTTCCCTGAGCTTGGTCGTTGGCTTGAAGATGTTGCATTACCAAATTAGGTAATGTTGTCAGTATGAGAAAGCACGGGTTGGTGGAGATATGCCGGGTCAAGCTGTTGTATATAAACAAGGGGAAACCCCAAACTCCCTAGTATGATGATGTTACCTAGTTGGGTAAGGAAACATCTTCAGGAAAACAATCAAGATCAGAGAGTGCCAAGGTTCTACCTTTCATCAGAGCATCCAGGAACTCAGGTGGGATCAATGGTCAAAAGAACAAAATGAAACACATAGGAGAAGCTTGTGAGATCAAAACTGTTCCTGGCTGGTTCTTTCACTTATAAAATTCCTGCAGAAAATGAAAGCACCATTCAAAAGATAATAGAATTAGATTCAATAGATAATTAAATTAGACTTGTCTGAAATTGTGTAGGGTTTCCTGCCTAAGCAGGGGGTTGGACTAGAAGTCCTCTGAAGTCCCTTCCAACTCTGTTATTCTATTCTATTCTAATATTTTAATGTGATGTTTTTCCACTCACAAAAGAACTGCCAGTTTTCTGGGATTTGATGACCTCAAGTTTAGAGAAGGAATCTAATTGTAGTTCATTAAACTCTTCTGGTGTTGGAAATAACAAAATAACAGATAAATCATCATCCTGTTCTAACCCCAACCATGAAACAGACTCCTTGTCCCAACAAAACCCCTTTTTATTAAGCTACTGTGAATTCCTTATCTGGCTTGGAGAGCTGCCAGCCGATATCTTCAAAATGCAATGCTATACTTGGCAAGAAGTCTTTTAGACTCACGAACCAATTAAGCAAACTATTTGTCTCCTGCAAACTCCACTCCCCTTTTGCTCCTCTTTATTCCCTATGGGAGGGGCCATTCACTGTCCACCTCGGCCCTTGTTCTTTAACTGTTCCCTTCTCCTGGCAGCTCTGTGCATGCGTACCTCGGGAACAGGCTCCAGCTGTTCTTCTGCCCTATTGATCTCCGACTCCAAAGGCAGCTGATAACTGTTGGATGGCCCTGGCCCCCTCTCTGCCTCCAACACAGAGCCCTCATCAAAGCCTTCCCCAGAATCCAGGATTGTCCCATGTTCCTCCCCAACCTCCTCACTGTCTGAGTCTGCTGCCAGCTCTGCTGGCCGCTGGCGGGCCACAACACAGCCATTAAACATACAAGGAGTCCTTGAATGAAGACCACAATTGAGCCCAGAAGTTGGGCCATCAGGAGCTGATCTCATCCACCCAATGCTTCCGCCTGCCTCTCTTTTAACTGATGTGCTGCCCTCCTAGGTAGCAAAGAAACTTACTAAAGAGCTTCCAGCGTTGAGTTCACCCGTAGGGCAGAGGCCAAAGCAACCGTTCCTTCATCCCCAATGGCATTTTCTTGCAAACTGAGAGACAATAAATGCAAAATGTTTATTGGAATGTAATTATCAATACCAGCAATATTAAATAAAGTGTGCTCAGACGCTGAAATACACCATGCAAATTAATTGGAGAGAGTGGAAAGGAGAAAAGTAGAGGCAAGGAGGAAGAGAGGGGATAGGAGAGGGGGAAATAAAAGGGGGAGGAGAAGTAGGAGAGAAAGAAGGAGTGGAAAGAGGAGACAGAGAGGAAGGGGAAGTAGAGAAGAGAGGGAAGGCAGAGGGAAGAAAGGAGGTAGGGAAGAAGAAGGGATAGGAGAGAGGGAAATAGAAGAGGGAGGAGAAGTAGGAGAGAAAGAAGGAGTGGAAAGAGGAGAGAGAGAGGAAGGAGAAGAGAAGGATGGCAGAGGGAAGAAAGGAGGTAGGGAGGAGAAGAGAGGGAGAGGAGATAGGGCGGCAATGAAATCGGGTATAATATAGTGCATGGAAAGCAGAAGAGCAAATGATAGCTGTTGTGGGTTGATGGCAAGAGGGAATGATATAATACGGAATAATGCAAAATCATCTTTGGTTAAATGTAATGGCATACTTGTGGTTAGATATATGAAATTAAAAAAAAACTTTTTCAAATGCAAAGGACTAGTTTACGTCACAGCTCAGGGGTGGTGGGGATTCGACTTATTATAGGCTCAAAAGTTTGATAATACCCGCAATGGAAGAACAGTTTTGAAGCAGATGAAGATTGCGACGATGACTTCTTTTGGATTAGAGGAAAAAACGCTACGTTGAGGGTTGACTGGAAACTATTTTTGCATAAAGTATGCGTATGGGAGAGTCCATATGTACTTACCTGGCCAGCCAAAAATTCTTTTGAACCAAATCAAATCCACTTCTGTTCATTTCTGTTCAACGGAGGCCTTTGGTGAGGATTCAACGTGGAAGCACCAACTTAGTTGACAGTTACCCAGACTCATTCATGCTCTAATGGCTGCCTTCACACCAAGCTGAACTTGATGAGTTTTAACCTTGGCTAGTTTGCTTTGTGGATTAATTTGCTATGCAACCCCCTGCCTGTTTCATTGGTTTATGGTTGGGTGTATTGACTCAGTCCAGATGAGGCTTTCTCAATGTGGAAAAGATGGTTGCAGGCTTGAATGTGGCATTGATGGCATATGTAATATTTAATACTAGCTGGATACCTGTGCTTTGCAATGAAACTTTGTGATCAGGCTATACAGGAGAAATTTGGTTCACAATCCGTTGGCTCAGGGATGGTTGGTGAAACATATAAGGGAATATTGCTCTCGCCGCCTTGAGTTCGGAAGCAGTTCCATAGGTGGAAGGCATGGACATTTTGATGAGGTATCGACGTTTAGTACTGTAAGGAGCCCCAGACCGCTCCTGAGTGAAGGAGTGGAATGTTTGCCAGTTTGAACTGAGGTAACAGAATGTGAGGCAACTGGCAGTTGGAACAGAGTTCTTTTCAGGTGGGGAGGGGGAGTAGAATTTCTAACTCCTTAGCATTAGAGCATGTTAATATAAGGCAACTGGCAGTTGGAACAGAGTTCTTTTCAGGTAGGAAGGGGGGGAGTAGAACTCCTTAGCATCAGAGAGTGTTAATTACCGTATTAGATACACTAATGATCTGATGGTCATTTCAAAAAATCCTTTCTTAGCGAGCACCTAGAAGCCAAGAGGAACATACGTGCCAAATTTCAAGTTTGTAGGCTTTATGGTTCTGGAGATTTTGTGTTGAGTGAGTGTTACTTGGCTTTTATATAGAGATTAAAAATAGTAAATATGTAATTAAAGCAGAGTCATCGCAAAGTATCCTGCAGCAACCCAGTTCTCACATGTCTACATCAATCCCGATATTTTAGAAAAGTGGATTCCCACCCACCCCGCCCACCCCAGTCATTGCAAAAATGGTTCATTTGGATTTAGATGAAAACTTACTCCAAGATGGTCAGGCTCCTGTTGCATTGCAAAGCTAGATTCAGGGCCTTAGCAGCTTTGGCCTGGATGAAATTCCACTGCAAGCTAAAAGAAGAGAGAAAAATCAGAACGAAGGCAAATTCTGGAGCGTATCAGTTCAGAATAGGGATGCTGTGGGTCTGAATTGGTCCCCTGGCATGGAAAGGGAAAGGGTAACTGTCCCATATTTTTTTCTAAAGTCCTTTCCCCAAATTCTCCCTTGAGTGAAGTTTGGAATTACAGTTAGTTAAAACGAAGGAAATATTGTTTTTTTTTGGGGGGGGGGGGGGTATTACAGCCAAAACAACTTTTTGTCTCTTAACCAATGTTCCTTGGACTGTTGTGGGCCACCAGTAGCCAGTGGATCTGGCAGCAGATTCTGACAGTGAGGAGGTTGGGGAGGAACAGGGGCCAGTCCTGGAGTCTGGGGAAGGCTCTGATGAGGGCTCTGTGTCGGAGGCAGAGGGGGCCAGGGCCGTCTGACAGTTATCAGCTGCTTTCAGACTCAGGCATCAGTGAGGCAGAAGAACAGCTGGAGCCTATTCCAAGTGTATCCCTGTGCAGAGCTGCCAGACAAAGGGAACAGCTAAAGAACAGGGGTCGACTTGGGAGTAAGGCCACAGATGGAAGGTAAATGGCCCCTCCCAGAGGAAATAAAAGAGATTGCCACCAACAATGGCTTGTGTTTTTGGACTCTGCTCATTGCGTTTTCAGCCTCCAAATGCTCGACGCACAGTGCCCAAAATGGCTACCTGGAACAGCTGCTGCCTTCTCTTACCCCTTCCCCGCTTTGCCTACTTTAGTCTCTGGAGCTCCCTCAGAGGATCAATGGCAGTAATTTACAATTTGGAACATGGAGCAATTTTCAGAAGAGGAAACTTTAATTTTGCAAAAGATTTGGGATGCAATTCAAAAGTTATTGGAGGTAACTTGGAGAATTGGCAAGAAGATAGAGTTTATACCAGAAAAAAATGAGGGAGATGGAGCTCCAAAAACTGAAGAGAAAAATGAACACAAAGATAAGAAAACTAATGATTTGATTTCTGAAATGAAAGTGGTTGAAAGCGAAAAAATGGGAGTTTGGAGGGGTGAATTTGATGGTCCGGAGCTCTGCCCCAAATTTCAAGGCACAAAAGAAGAAAAAAAGAGAAAAAATGGTTTTAAAGAGAAAAGTTTTATCAGAAACATATATGAAAAATGATAATAAAAAAATAGCTGTTTGATGATCAGTAAGTAGGAATTTAGTAATTTTTAGATTGCTTGCTTAAATAAATAGTTGATAATGGTAACAAGGTATAATTTCTATGTTGGCTGGAGGTGAGGAAGCTGGATATAAGTAATAAATGATTTCGTTAACAAATATTAATGATAACAATAATAATGAAATGATAAGAGATATAGTTAACAACATATATATGTACTGGTTTAATATAAGGAATTTGGATATAAATTGCAAACAATGATTTGGGAAAAAAGGTTTAAAAATTTAATTAATTAATTCTTACTTTGAATATGTTATAAAGGTGTAATGTTATTGGATATATGAAAGTAGATAACAAAAAAATTAACTAAGTTTTATAATTAGTAAATAGTAATTTAGTAACTTATAGATGGTTATGTTAAATAAATAATTGATAAGGGCAATAAGGTATACATATATGTTGGTTTGATGAGAAGAAAATAGGTATAACAGTAAAGGATTTTTTGTTAACCAATATTAATTATAACAACTAACAATGGAATGATAAGGATAAAGGATACAGTTAAATATATGTGTGTGTGTGTGTGTGTGTGTGTGTGTGTACTACCATAACAAAAGGAACCTGGACACAAATTGTAAACAGTGATTTGTGGGGGGGGGAAAGGGCTTAGAAATTTTGTCAACTAATTTTTGTTTAGAATATGTTGTAAAGGTTTAAAGCTATTGGATGACTCTGTAATAATTAATGAAATGCCATTAGGTGGTTGTGTTTTTAACTATGGATTATTCTGGGCAAAAGGACACTAAAACAATTTCAGTCAAATGAGAACTATGATATGTTGAAAGTAAGACTCATCAAGAACTTTGACATTTGATATGAATGTAAGTAATGACTGTGGAAGAGATGCATGAGATGTGTGTATTTGTTTAGTAAAAATAAAAAAATTGTAATAAAAGAGGATCAGCTGTGCTTTTGAAGCTGTTTTTCAGCCCAAACACTGATCTTCTCTGCTTTGCCTGCTTTTCTAATTGCTGCTCCCTCTGACAATCAGCTGTGCTTTATTTTAATTTTTTTGTAAAACTTTTTATTTTTATATCAGCTGTGCTTTAGACGGACAGCCCCCATCACCCCCAACCTCAAAACCAGCGAGTGAATTAATGTGCTGAAGCTGACCAGGCCAAGGACTAGCCAGATGAATACCTGGTAGGCAGGATCCCCCCCCCCCCCGCCCTATTTTCCTTCCCCAAAACTAAGGTGCATCTTATACTCCGAAAGATGCTGTGTTTTTTTAATCAGGCAACCTGTTCTACCCAAATATGGGACGGAGCAAATATGGAGCCGAGGTGGCGCAGTGGTTAGGGTGCAATACTGCAGGCCACTTCAGCTGACTGTTATCTGCAGTTCAGCAGTTCTAATCTCACCGGCTCAAGGTTGACTCAGCCTTCCATCCTTCCGAGGTGGGTAAAATGAGGACCCGGATTGTTGTTGGGGGCGATATGCTGACTCTGTAAACCGCTTAGAGAGGGCTGAAAGCCCTATGAAGCGGTATATAAGTCTAACTGCTATTGCTATTGCTATAGCATATTGCTTCCGCTTTTGAGCCCCAATCCAGGAGCCTTCACAAGCAGTCGCTTTCACAACAAACTATTTTGAGGAAGCAACTTTGCAAGTGGGCAACGAGCTTCAAACTGCAAGAGATTAGGGATAACTCCCACCCTTTTGTAATAGGCAGAGATTATGCTGTGGATCTCATCCCCACCGCACTATTTGTATACTCCCCTGGAGTAGGAAACTCAAGAGCTGCTCGGGGGCTTCCATCCCTGCTTGATGTCCTGCACTTGGCTTTTTCATTTCGGAAGATGCCAAGGCCCTGAAAGCCAGGATGAGGCCAGGCCAAGAAAGACCGCAAATGCCACCCCGGCATAAATGCCACAACTCACTGCAGAGAAGTGAGGGCTTGGTTCTCCTTCAACGCCTGGGCAATGGCGTGGATCCCCTCGTCATGAAGCAAGTTGGCTGCCAAGCTGGAAGGAACGCCCAAAGAAAGGAGGGTTAGAAAGGTGTACGGATCCCATTGAAGATTTAGCTTCATGGGGGTTATTTCAAAATAATGTAATATGGCTTCCTGGTTTCTAGCCCCATGCCTTTAATTGCAACACCAGCATGGCTCTCAAAACTATAGTAGAAAGTTAGCACCCACGCCTCTCCTAGAAGAATGAAATATTTTGAGAAATAATTTTTAAAAGGCAGAATATTATATTTCACTGAATGAGAAATAGATAAACATGCCCTTGGAGACAGAAAGCAGACCCCTTGATGGCCCTCAGCAGATGCCAGCACTAAAGAGAGAAAGTGCTTATTGAGATCTGGGTAGTTCTATTCATAAGCAACGTCCCTGCAGCAGGGTCTGAACGAAGGTAGGGTTAGCCCACTGCCACAATAGGAATTGCCTCTTTCATTGCATCAGCCAAACTTCAATCAAATTTAGCTCAGACAAACTCCTAGGTTTGTGCATGGCCCTATGGGAATCTGACAACAGTCAATAGAATACACGTTCTTGCACAGGAACAGGAAGCTCAAGTGCAAAGCCCAGGAGAAGGTATAAATACCCCTCCACTCAACTCCATGTGGCCAGCTGCCCCAGAGCCACAAACGTGGTTCTGTTTCCTCAATAAATAATGGACCCTCTTTCCAATCAACCTCCAGCCTCCATTTTGTCTCCAATATCTTTCTCCCGGCTTGGAACTGAACCAGACAGATATTTCTTCCAACACTATCAAAGTAATCATTAAATAGCCAGCATCCAAAAGTTTTAATATGGTGCTGTTACAAAAGGTTTTGCTCTTTGCATTTGGGCCCACAATAGAACTTTTTGAGCAATGTCTCCCCCTAAGATCAAGTGTCCCAATAAGCCAATAAAACACATCCTCAGTACAAATAGCGAGTTACGGTGCACAGAATAGGACAACTCACCATGGCCAACTTTCTACAGCCAACTCGCCATGGCCAACTTTCTACAGCCAACTCACTGTGACCAACTTTCTACAACCAACTCGCCATGGCCAGCTTTCTACAGCCAACTCGCCATGGCCAGCTTTCTACAACCAACTCGCCATGGCCAGCTTTCTACAGCCAACTCACTATGGCCAACTTTCTACAGCCAACTCGCCATGGCCAGCTTTCTACAGCCAACTCACTGTGGCCAACTTTCTACAGCCAACTCGCCATGGCCAACTTTCTACAGCCAACTCGCCATGGCCAGCTTTCTACAACCAACTCACCATGGCCAACTTTCTACAGCCAACTCACTGTGGCCAACTTTCTACAGCCAACTCGCCATGGCCAACTTTCTACAGCCAACTCGCCATGGCCAGCTTTCTACAACCAACTCACCATGGCCAACTTTCTACAGCCAACTCGCCATGGCCAGCTTTCTACAGCCAACTCACTATGGCCAACTTTCTACAGCCAACTCGCCATGGCCAGCTTTCTACAGCCAACTCACTGTGGCCAACTTTCTACAGCCAACTCGCCATGGCCAGCTTTCTACAACCAACTCACCATGGCCAACTTTCTACAGCCAACTCGCCATGGCCAACTTTCTACAGCCAACTCACTATGGCCAACTTTCTACAGCCAACTTGCCATGGCCAGCTTTCTACAGCCAACTCACTGTGGCCAACTTTCTACAGCCAACTCGCCATGGCCAACTTTCTACAGCCAACTCGCCATGGCCAGCTTTCTACAACCAACTCACCATGGCCAACTTTCTACAGCCAACTCGCCATGGCCAACTTTCTACAGCCAACTCGCCATGGCCAGCTTTCTACAACCAACTCGCCATGGCCAACTCGCTGCAGGATAACTCACAGCCAACTTCTCATGGGACAACTCGCTGGAGGACAATTCTACAATTCAATTTAATTATTTAAAATAAATAAAATGAGCGATGTGGTGACTTAGAGGTGGAGCTCTCGCCTCACAATCAGGGGGACTGTGAGTTCAATCCTAGATACAGGCAGATATTTCTCTCTCTGGGCACAATGAGAATATATATGCTGAATAAAACTCCGCATTGGTGACAGGAAAGGCATCTGGCCAGTAAACACTCCGCTCCATTCAGTTGCCCAGACTCCACCCCGATGCAAGGGCTTATGGGGTCATTAAAAGGAGAATTAAAATAAATAAAATACTATTTTAATTTCTGCCATTCACATTTCATTCTGTTCCTTCTTTGTGTCCTTTCTTTAATGATTCTATTCCGCCATTTCTCTGATATTAGTGTAACTCTTATTGCGCAGTGAGTTGGATGTAACCTTCATTACAAATAGACATGTAAAGTTGAACATGGAAGGAACTCACTCCAGATTCTTCAGGGTACAATTAGTCCTCAGAGCATGGGCAATGGCTTGCGCTCCCTCTTGGCTTATGGAGTTTTCCCGCAGACTGTTTTAAAAAATGGAAGAGAAAACCATTATTACCTCCGTTTGGTATGACACTCCAGTCTGACTTAAGAACATAGAAGAGGATGGGGAAATCTGCATCCTTACGATTCCCTTTTGTGATGATTTAAAAGCTAATTGTTTTATTTACACGCCCCCAACAAGGGTATGAAGAAGTAGGCATGAATCATCCAGATATCCTGAGCATCTGATAATCTCCTAGAATACTTTAGTGTCACTGTAACAGGGGTGGGTTCCTGCCAGTTCTAACCTCTTCTATAGAAGAGGTTCCACAAATCTACAGTGCCGTTTAGAACCAGTTCCAGCTCCCTCCCCCCGCCCGTCCACACATCATCAAGATGAAGAGCGAGAGGAGGAATTCTGGGAGTTGAAGACCACAAGTCTTAAAGCTGTCAAGTTTGTACACCCCTGGGGTTTTTTTTCCCAAAGAGTTAGGGGTGCAAGCGTCTTGTAACTTGACAGCTTTAAGACTTGCACACTTCAATGCCAGAGTTCCTGAGCCAACATGACTGGAGGAGGAATTCTGGGAGTTGAAATCCACAAGTCTTAAAGCTGTCAAGTTTGAACATCCCTGGGGTACTTTTTCTAAAGGGTTAGGGGTGCGAGGGTCTTGTAACTGGACAGCTTTAAAACTTGTGTGCTTCAAATGCCAGAGTTTCTAAGTCAACATTTTGGTTGCTAAGCAAGAGCGTTGTTACGTGAGTTTCACCACATTTTACAAGTTGGCCATGCCCAACCAGTCACATGACTGCCAAGCCACTCCCACTCAGTCACATGGCCAGCAAGCCACTCCCACAAAGCCTTCTACAGAAGAGGTTCTAAAAAAAATTGAAACCCACCACTACACTGTATGTATATACACCTGAGATGGGTTCCTACCGATTCGGACTGGTTCGGCTGAATAGGTAGTAACTCGGCTAGATACACACACACACACACACACACACACACACACAAACCGGTTCTATCGGCAGCCCCATAGACGCCGCCATCTTGGTTTTTGCTACTGTGCATGTGTACACAAAGCGAACCGGGAGTAACACAACCCAGAATCCACCCCTGATATACACCTTATACCCATACAACAAAATACACATAATGCCCAGAGACCAGGCCCAACACACATGACAATCCCCCCACCATACACACACACCAAAAATTCCCCACCCCTCTCTTTGGGAAGGTATAATATTATACCGTATATACTCGAGTATAGGCCGACCCGAATATAAGCTGAGGCACCTAATTTTACCACAAAAAACTGGAAAAGTTATTGACTCGAGTATAAGCCTAGGGTGGGAAATGCAGCAGCTGCCGGTAAATTTCAAAAATAAAAATAGATACCAATAATGTTTTTGAATATTTATTTCAAAGAAAAACAGTAAACTAGCGGTGTATTCAATGAAATACTTCACTCACCTCATGATGCTGATGTCCCGCTGTGATGATGATGTCCCGTGCAGCCGCGGGAGCGATGTCCCGCCTCCTATGACACACGGCACAGTGATTCCTATCATTGGATCACTGTACCAGAGGAGGTGGGACATCGCTATGTGGCTGCTTGCCATAACAAGGAGGAGGTGGGACATCGTTGCAGAGCGGCAGGAGGGGGAGGAAGGGGAATCGTAAGACAGCCCTGTATTACATTAGAACGTGAGGAGGGGGGATGGTGCGGTGCGCGCTGCGCGGCAAACTGACACAGAGGGAGGGGAAACTCACAGGGGCACTGGGCCATTCACGAGTGTCACCCAGCGGCATGGCCCTGCCCCTTTTTCTCCTCCATTTCGGGCAAATTTTTCACTGACTCGAGTATAAGCCGAGGCGGCTTTTTTCAGCCCAAAAAGTGGGCTGAAAAACTAGGCTTATACTCGAGTATATACAGTAAGTGTAAGTGTGCCAAAAGAAGAGAAGATTTATAGTTCAGGATTGAACTGTGGGGTCTTTGGTGCTCTCTGAGTTTGGTGGTTTTCTTGCAGACGTTTCATTACCAAGCTCGCTAACATCATCAGGGCCCATCAAACGCAGAGAGCACCAAGGACCTCACAAATGCATCACTGCTGGCTTGGACCAATGTGGTAAACAGTCAGAGCCAGTGGTATATTCTAAATATCCCTCCTTTTAGAATTGTAGGCAAAGGTCAGAAGGCTTCATGGGAGCTAGAGATGGGCGCATCCCAGTATGGACCTACTTGAGGCTGGTGAGACCTTGGTTGCAGCAGAGAGCCCGTGTGAGGGCTGTCACTCCGGTGTCGCTGATGGAATTGCTCTGGAGGCTGAAATAGACACGAATCATGGGAAAATGTTCTGACTAGGCTTCCCCAGCAGCATGAAGCCGAGTCCTCATCCTGATAAACCCCTTTTATTTCATTTACAACGAATTCCTCTCCAGCAAAGTCCTTTCCTCAGTCTTTCAAGATAGTTCACAATTACTGACTTTTATCAGGCTTGGAAAGCGGCCAGGCTGATATCTTTCAGATGCCGTAATACTTGACAAGAGTGCAGGAATGAACTAATGGTCTCCTGCAAACTCCACTCCCCTTTCGCTCCTCTTTTATTTCCTCTGGGAGGGGCCATTCACCGTCCACCTGTGGCTTTACTCCCAAGTCGACCCCTGTTTTTTAGCTGTTCCCTTCGTCTGGCAATTATGCACATGCGCACACTGGGAACTGGCTCCAGCTGTTCGTCTGCCTCACTGATCTCTGACTCCGAAGGCAGCTGATAACTGGCATACGGTCCTGGCCTCCTCTCTGCCTCCGACACAGAGCCCTCATCAGAGCCTTTCCCCAGACTCCAGGACTGGCCCATGCTCCTCCCCAACCTCCTCACTGTCTGAATCTGCTGCCAGTTCCACTGGCGTGCCACAACAGAAAATGAGAAAGGTGTGCTAGCTAGATCACTTCTTACTCGCATTCTTCATGTTCTACTTGATGTTTTTTTCACCTAACAACTGCAGGGATTAATAAACCTGGCAAAAGGAGGGGGCTTAAAATTGAGCATGTTTCACTGCAGCCTTGCTTAGCAATGGAAATTCTAGTCCCAATTATATATATATTTATTGATATCCCACCTTTATTTTTACAAACAACCTGAAGTGGCAAACGTATTCAACACATCTTCCTCTTCCTATTTTCCCCACAACAACAACAATCCTGTGAGGTGAGTTGGGATGAGAGAGAATGACTGACCTGAAATCACCCATCTGGCTTTCATGGCTAAGGTGGAACTAGAACTCCCGGTCTCCTGGTAATTACCCCAAACTCACTAAGCTGGCTTTCAGGGATAAGGTGGGACTAGAACTCCTGGTCTCCTGGTGATTGGCCCAAAATCACCCAGCTGGCTTTCATGGCTAAGGTGGGACTAGAACTCCCGGTCGCCTGGTGATTGGCCCAAAGTCACCCAGTTGGCTTTCAGGGCTAAGGTGGGACTACAACGCCCAACCTCCTGGTGATTGGCCCAAAGTCACCCTGTTGGCTTTCATGGCTAAGATGGGACTAGAACTCCCAGTCGCCTGGCGATTGTCCTAAAGTCACCCAGCTGGATTTCATGGCAAAGGTGGGACTACAATGCCCAGTCTCCTGGTGATCGGCCCAAAATTATCTAGCTGGCTTTCATGGCTAAGGTGGGACTAGAACTCACTGTCTCCTGCTTTCTAGGTTGGTGCCTTAACCACTAGACAAAACTGTAGTCTCTTTCCAAGCCAGAGAAAAAGTCACCCCACCAGGTAGAAACCCCACCATGGCTAAAGTGGGACTAGAACTCCTGGTTGCCTGGTGACTGGCCCAAAGTCACCCTGTTGACTTTCATGGCTAATGTGGGACTAGAACTCCTGGTCGCCTGGCGATTGGCCCAAAATCACCCAGATGGCTTTCATGGCTAAGATAGGACTAGAACTCACTGTCTCCTGCTTTGTAGGTTGGTGCCTTAACCACTAGACAAAACTGTAGTCTCTTTCCAAGCCAGAGAAAAATGTCACCCCATCAGATAGAGACCAGCAGGGCGAACCACTTACTCCAAGGTTAGAAGGGTGTGATTCAACCTTAGTCCTTCAGCCAAAGCCGCCGCACCCAGGTCGCCAACACAATTTCCCGACAAACTATAAAAGAAGAGCAATGAATGGAAGCTAATATGTCACCGGTTGATTTAAACCTGTAGGAGGACACTTTAAAAAACGATTATAAATTTAAGTTCTCATAGACTTGATTTTTCCATTCCATCTGATGGATAGAGTTATCCTCCCGCAAAGGGAGAAAGGGATTGATTGATTTAAGAAAACGTATACGGCTGCCCAACTAACTCTTAGTATCTCCGGGCAGCTTGCAAAGATAAAAACTCAATAAAAATACAATTTAAAAAACCAACAACCCACCCCCAACCCCTTCGGCAACAACAATCAATCAAATAAGGCACTCGATGGGCTCCATCCCTCCTTGGAGTCCCCAGGTATGTTGACAGCTAGCATGTATACATATATATTCCTGTTAAGGTAATGATGATTTAATAGCTGCTGTAAGGCTGTAAAATGAGATGATGCAGTGAGAATGAGTCAGCAGGGTTACTGTCACTTTAAGAAGCTGTCTATATAAGAGAGGCCCTGTCTCTCTCTCCATGTGTGCTTCCGTGTTATAGTTGAAGATTGATTTTGCCTAGTATGTGTATGTATACACACACACACACACACACACACACACCCCAGAAGTGGGTTGCTCCTGGTTCGGCCCAGATTGAGCGGACCAGTAGTAGTGGCGCCAGAAGGCTCCACCCACCCACCCGGACACTTCTGTGCATGAAGCGTCACACGAGCACACGTGCCCACACACAAGTGAACTGGTAGTAAAAAAAATTGGAAACCCACCACTGACACACACAAGCATGTAGAGCCATGGCTTCAGGGCCTGTGAAAGAGTGTGAAAATGGGGGGCAATCTTTTCTCCACAGGGAGGATGTTCCACAGGGAGGGAGCCACTACGGAGAAGGCCCTTCCTCTTGGTCCTATGAGAGGGGCCTGCTTAGGAAAAGGGATCTGTGGTATTCCCTGCTTCCCTGCTCCAGTGAGTTGGGTAGATTTGACCAGCAAAAGGCAGAAGATGGTGCTCAACTGAGTGGATTCAATCTCAGCACATCCTGTTTCCAAAACACAGCCCTTCTGATGTCTTCATGTGTGGTCTGATTCCTACAACAGGTGTGTGATGTCCTGATCCCCATCAAAGGCATCTGTCATGATTTTCTCCCTCTACAAATCCCCATGGACCAGTCGGCCATCTTACAAATGGCCGACATCTATGCTTAACTACCCCCGACCCTCTTGCCACATCCATGGCTGAGGGGAAGCATTTTGTTTCTCACTCCTCACTTGAGGTCCTTGAGCCCCCAGTTCCTCTTCAGGGCTTCGGCCAGCTGCTTTGAGCCTTGCGGTCCTACCTCGTTCTTCTGGAGGCTGGGAAAGGAAAAGGAGAACACCGTGAATGGATCCAGAGATGGGGCACTGTCCTAAATAGGGACTCTCTACATCAGAAGAGGGCCAATTTGAAGGGAGGGCCATGGATATTTAGGGTCACGAGGGGGTCTTTTCTAATTTGAGGAGGGCATGTCATCAACTCTGTTTCTCTCTTGCTTTCACTCTATCATTTCTCTGTCTGTCTGTCTGTCTGTCTGTCTGTCTCTATCTGTCGGTCCGTCCATGCATCCTTTCACCCACCCACCCACCTCTAAATAGCTAGCTATCCATCTATCCCTTCTATTTATCTGTCATCTATATGTCTGTTTCTGTCTGTCTATCCATCTCTATCTATCAATAGAATAGAATAGAATAGAATAGAATAAAGAATCAGGAATAGAATAAAGAATCAGGAATAGAATAGAATATTAGAATAAAGAATCAGGAATAGAATAGAATAGAATATTAGAATAAAGAATCAGGAATAGAATATCGGAATGAAGAATAGAATAGAGTAGAATAGAATAGAATAGAATAGAATAAAGAATCAGGAATAGAATAAAGAATCAGGAATAGAATAGAATATTAGAAAAAAGAATCAGGAATAGAATAGAATATTGGAATGAAGAATAGAATAGAATAGAATAGAATAGAATAGAATAGAATAGAATAGAATAAAGAATCAGGAATAGAATAAAGAATCAGGAATAGAATAGAATAGAATAGAATATTGGAATGAAGAATAGAATAGAATAGAATAAAGAATCAGGAATAGAATAGAATATTGGAATGAAGAATAGAATAGAATACAATAAAGAATCAGGAATAGAATAAAGAATCAGGAATAGAATAGAATAGAATAGCAGAGTTGGAAGAGACCTTGGAGGTCTCCTAGTCCTACCCCCTGCTGAGGCAAGAAACCCTACAGCATTTCAGACAAATGGTTATCCATCTATCTCTTCTATTTATCTGTCTATCATCTATATATTTCTGTCTGTCAGTCCATCCATCCATCCCTATGCATTTATTTGCATCCCAGTTTTATTATTTTTCCACTAACATACCTAACCCTCCATCCTCCTATTTTCCCTACAACAGCAAACCGGTGAAGTGGCTCTGGCCGAGAGGGAGAGAATGGCCCAAAGTCATCTAACCTACCTAACCACCTTTCATGGTCTCTCGCTTTCTAGCCTGCTGCCTTAAACCATTAGACCAAAACCGGCTCTTTCAACATGGTGTCAAGGAGGAGAAAAGCAGATTAAGGGGCCTCTCTGCAGAATTGCTGCTTTGGGATAGCAACAAGCAGCCCAGCCAGTTAACGTCATTCGTCCATCACTGCCAGAAAGAGCCAGAGGGGGAATCAGGACCTCTCAGCCCTACTTCAGAGCAGGGGACTTTACAACTTGTGGACTTCAACTCCCAGAATTCCTCAGCCAACGCATGTTGCCCAGGAAGGGACAGGGTGGGAACGATGCCATGGGGTCAACGATGGGACAAACTCACTGCAGCGTTGTCAGTGTTTGGTTGCTGGCGAGCACCTCGGCCAGGCCTGCTGCTCCTTTGTCCTTGATCATGTTGCTTTGGAGGCTGGAGGAAGAGAACGGCCTGGTTAGAAGGTCAAGGATCGAAGTAGCCCTCAACACACAGCCATTCAGTGGTATAGGTTCTCCTGCTCGAGCAGGGGGCTGGACTAGAAAACCTCCAAGGTCCCTTCCAGCTCTATTCTAAATTCTAAATTAGATAAAGGTAAAGGTTCCCCTCACACATATGTGCTGGTTGTTCCTAACTCTAGGGGGCAGTGCTCATCTCCGTTTCAAAGCCGAAGAGCCAGCGCTGTCTGAAGACATCTCCGTGGTCATGTGGCCGGCATGACTAAATGCCGAAGGGCCACGGAACGCTGTGACCTTCCCACCAAAGGTGGTCCCTATTTTTCTACTTGCATTTTTTAAAGTCCTTTCGAACTGCTAGGTTGGCAGAAGCTGGGACAAGTCACGGGAGCTCACTCCATTATATGGCGCATCGGATTCGAACTGCTGAACTGCTGACCTTCTGATCAACGAGCATCAGCATCTTAGCCACTGAGCCACCGCGTCCCCTCTAAATTCTAAATTAGGAACCATGCAAAGTCACAACTCTGCTGAAAAGAGTGGCTTATGACCAGGGGTGGGTTTCTTGCCCCGTTCCAACTGGTTCGGTTGGAATGGGGCCGGCAGCGTCCTCGTGCACATGCGCAGTGCACGCATGCGTACTAGCGTCTGTGCGATGCTCCAGCTGCCCCTGGAGGATCGCGCAGGCGCTGTATGCGTCCTGCGCATGCGTGGAAGTGCAGAACTCGTCAAAACTGGGTAAGGAGCGCGGGCGGGCGGGTGGGCCCTTTACCGTTCCTGGAAGTTACTTACTTCCGGGTTCGCCGACCAACGGTTCGCAGGGACCGCCGCGAACCGGTTGAAACCCACCCCTGCTTATGACCAGTCCTCCCACCTACAACCGTCATGGAGCTGTGAAGCTGTGGTGGCACAGTATTGCAGGCTAACTCACTGCTCGCTGTCAGCAGTTCGATCCTGACTGGCTCAAGGTTGACTCAGCCTTCCATCCTTCCAAGGTGGATAAAATGGAGGACTCAGATCGTTGAGGTCGATGTGCTGACTCTGTAAACTGCTTAGAGAGGGCTGGTAAAGCACTGTGAAGCGGTATATAAGTCTAAGAGCTATTGCTATAGCCTCCCCATGGTCCTCCAATCAAACCAGACAACCAGCCTCTATTTTTGATGGTTGCCACATCCTCCTGGGGTCACGTCATTTGTGACCTTCCCAGCCCGCAGCTCCCGACAAGCAAAGTCAAGGGAGCAAGTTGGATTCACTTAACAACTGAAGGATTCACAACAACCATGGCACAAAAAAATAAAAAATTGGGCATCCTCATTTAACATCTGTCTTGGTTGGCAATGGAAATTCTGCTCCCAGATGTGGTCATATGTTGAGGACCGCCTACTCAAGGCTTGAGGGTTCAAGGCCAAGAAAATAGGAGTTGACCTTACTTTAGGGAAAGCAAGTGTTGGTTGTTTTTCAAGGCGTCAGCCAGCGCCTTCGCTCCGTTGGGCCCGATGGCGTTGCTCCGGAGACTAACAGAGGGAAAGAGAGGAAAATTAGCGGCGCACACTGATCATCTCCGGACTCTGCTATCATCTTGGAAGCACTGTTCCCTCTAAGGTGCGCGGCTGCATGGCCGCGCACGTGGCAAGAAAGCACCACACAGCAGTTTCTAACTGCCACGCAGTGATTTCTGTCACAGGCTCCGGAAGCTGAGGAGCCTCAGAAAATCGAGGGTTACCACAGGCGTGGGGATGGTGGCAGGAGCTTACACGGCACAGCTGGTCTCCTAGGACCTCCTAGGCTCCGGCTGCGCTGCTTATTACCGTCAGTCGCCCCATGTTCAGCAAAGCAAACGCGGGGAAGTCCTTTGCAGGCGGCTAGAACTGGCCGCCCGCAAAGGACCTCCCCAGACTTGCTTTGCTGAACACGGAGCGACTGACGGTAGTTTGCGCTGGCCACGGCCGCTCAAACTGGCATCAGTCGCCCCGTGTTCAGCAAAGCAAGTCCGGGGAGGTCCTTTGTGGGCGGCCAATCCTAGCCCGGCGCTGCAGCTGAAATGAACCCCCAAAGCCCCCGCCGCCACCAGAATATCTGCTGCCTCCTCCTCCTCCTCCTCCAACAGCACTGCTGGATTTGCCGCTGAGGTGAAGCCACCAAAGCTCCCGCCAGCACCCCCGCACGTGGCAGTGGTGCCTCCCCCTCCACGCGGAGCACCTGAGCTGGGCCCCGCATTATCCCTCCCCCTTCCTCCTCCGCCATGCTTTTGAGGAGCCATGAGGCTGTGGGAGCTAGTAGGAAGGCGGTAAAGGGGGCGGGAGCAGGAAAAAAAGGCCTTATGGCTTCTCAAAAGCACGGCGGAGGTGGAGGCAGCGTCAGGGGTAACGCAGAGCCCAGCTAAGGTACTCCGAACCGAGGGGGAGGCACCACCGTCACTGCCATGGGCGGGGGCACCAGCGGGAGCTTTGGCGGCTTCACCTCAGCTGCAGCGCCGGGCAGCAAATGTGGTGGTGCTGTTGGAGGAGGAGGAGGAGGCAGCAACAGTTATTCTAGTGGTGGCGGGGGCTCGTTGGCATCTTCAGCGGCAGCCCTGCCCCCGAAGATGGAGCAGATCCACACAGATGACATCGCCACAACATGACTGGAGGAGGAATTCTGGGAGTTGAAGTCCACAAGTCTTAAAGCTGTCAGGTTTGAAGACCCCTGGGGTTTTTTTTCCCTAAAGGGTTAGGGGTGCAAGGCTCTTGTGATAACAGCTTTAAGACTTTTGTGCTTCAAATGCCAGAGTTTCTGAGCCAACATTTTGGTTGCTAAGCAGGAGCGTTGTTAAGTGATACTGATATTATATAACACAAGCAGGTACCTTGAATAAACATAACTTTGAGTTTCAAATAATACTGATTTCATTGTTGTCTTAGGTGACATCTGTGAAAAAAATTCAGGTGCTCAGGCATGAAAATGTGCCGCTCAAACACTATACTTTTCTGCTCACACTGAAAACAAAATTAGAGGGAACATTGCTTGGAAGCAAGACTTTTTAAAATACTTTAAAAAAAATATGACAAATATTAAGCAGGGACAGAGGTTTCCCTGTTGAATGGTGTGGTGGCCTAGAGGTGGAGCTCTCCCCTCACAATCAGGGGGGCTGTGAGTTCGATCCTAGTTAGAGGCAGATATTTCTCTCTCTCTGGGCACAATGGGAATATATCTGCTGAATGAAACTCCGCATTGGTGACAGGGAAGGGCATCCAGCCAGTAAACACTCAGCTCCATTCAGTTGCCCAGATTTTGCCCTGCGAGGGATTATGGTGATGATAGAGGTTTCTCTGTTGGGGCAGGCTCAACTCAATGGCAGCCAGTTGCCGACCCCTCATAGCACCACGGTGTTTTTTTAATCCCACCAAATACTTACTCCAGAGCTAAAAGGCTCCTGTTGACCTTCAGGGATTTAGCCAGAGCTTTGGCTCCTTTGGTACCAATCTGGTTTTCTGCTAAGCTGTGAAAAAACAAGTAATTTAAAACATAGTTAAAATCCCTTTAACTAGTGAACTGGTGATATATTATATATAATATATCCAATATATTTATTATTGTGTCACAACCCCTGGTATGCCCAAATATGGGAGGAAGCATACTGCTTCCTTTCTCTGTCTATCGGCTCATCGCAAGAGACCATCCAGACAGAAAGCCATTATTTTTAATGTTGCCTTTTTTGTTACATTTGTGTTGTATTTGTGCTGATAAATAAAGAGTGGCTAACACAACTGCCTAATATGTAATACAGCCCAGGTTCAAATCCCAGTAAGGGTGTGGCTAGCTGATGAGAGCTAAATAGCTTGAAATAGATCTATACTAGTCTCCCTTTATTTATTTATCAGCACAAATGCAACACACACACACACACACACACACACACACACTTTAACTAGTGAACTGGTTAGATAGATAGATAGATAGATAGATAGATAGATAGATAGATAGATAGATAGATAGATGGATGTAGAGATATAGATATAGATATAGATATAGATATAGATATAGATATAGATATAGATATAGATATAGATATAGATATAGATATAGATATAGATATAGATATAGATATAGATATAGGGATAGGGATAGGGATAGGGATAGGGATAGGGATAGGGATAGGGATAGGGATAGGGATAGGGATAGGGATAGGGATAGGGATAGGGATAGGGATAGGGATATAAAGATATAGATATAGATATAGATATAGATATAGATATAGATGATATAGATATAGATATAGATATAGATATAGATATAGATATAGATATAGATATAGATATAGATATAGATATAGATATAGATATAGATATAGATATAGATATAGATATAGATATAGATATAGATATAGATATAGATATAGATATAGATATAGATATAGATATATAGATATATAGATATATAGATATATAGATATATAGATATATAGATATATAGATATATAGATATATATATAGATATATAGATATATAGATATATAGATATAGGTATAGATATAGGGATAGGGATAGGGATAGGGATAGGGATAGGGATAGGGGTATAGGGATAGGTATAGGTATAGGGATAGGGATAGGGATAGGGATAGGGATAGGTATAGGTATAGGTATATAGATGATATAGATGATATAGATATAGATATAGATATAGATATAGATATAGATATAGATATAGATATAGATATAGATATAGATATAGATATAGATATAGATATAGATATAGATATAGATATAGATATAGATATAGATATAGATATAGATATAGATATAGATATAGATATAGATATAGATATAGATATAGATATAGATATAGATATAGATAGATATAGGGATAGGGATAGGGATAGGGATAGGGATATAAAGATATAGATATAGATTAGATATAGATATAGATATAGATATAGATATAGATATAGATATAGATATAGATATAGATATAGATATAGATATAGATATAGGGATAGGGATAGGGATAGGGATAGGGATAGGGATAGGGATAGGGATAGGGATAGGGATAGGGATAGGGATAGGGATAGGGATAGGGATAGGGATATAAAGATATAGATATAGATATAGATATAGATATAGATATAGATATAGATATAGATGATATAGATATAGATATAGATATAGATATAGATATAGATATAGATATAGATATAGATATAGATATAGATATAGATATAGATATAGATATAGATATAGATATAGATATAGATATAGATATAGATATAGATATAGATATAGATCACCAGTTGACTAGTGAAGGCCAAATAGAGCTTTTTAGTCTGGTGCCTAGGCATGCATATTTTCCAATGAGACAAATCAGGGCAGGAAAATCATTTTATTACAATTTATCAGAATATTCAGACAAAAGGATTCCTCTCGTGCAAAGAGGGAACCCCGATTCTTAGCTTAAATTCCCTTTTATAGTTAATGTAAAAAAGAAAAGAAAAAAATGCAAGAGGAAAGTTGATAGAATAGAATGATATAGAACAACAGACTCAGAAGGGACCTTGGAGGTCTTCCAGCCCAACCCCCTGCTTAGGCAGGAAACCCTACACCACTTCAGACAAATGGTTATCCTCCCCCCAAGCAGATATTTTGTGCCCATTAAGAAAGAGTGTGCCAGCCTATCTACAAAACAAAAGATCTTCGGCCATAGGCCTTCAGGGCATAATAGCATTAGCCCACTACCGTTTTGCAGAAGATACAGAGCTCACTACATTGCGCAATCTGCAAAGGGCATTTCAGTCATTGCATCACCCACAGAAACATCAACCAAACTTAGCTCAGACAAAAACACCTGGGCTTTGTACTTTGCCTATAGAGTCAGCTATGACCTCTACATAACCCCTGCATGGCCCCATGGGAGTTTGTCAACAGCCAATAGAATGTGTGTTCTTGCACAGGAACAGGAAGCTCAAGTGCAAAAGCCAAGAGAAGGTACAAAACCCCTCGCACTCTCAACTCCCTGTGGTCAGCTGCCCAGAATCTGCTTCATCAATAAATGGACCCAATTTCCAATCATCTTTTACCCTCCATTTTGTCTCCAAGGCCTTTTCTCCCAGCTTGGAATGGAACCAGTTGGATATTTCTTCCCACCCCATCTAAAAGAATGTCGCCCTCAGTTGAGGCAACTGCAACACAATCGTTTGCAAGTCATTTTCGATCCCCCATCGCTCGGTCCCATCTATAAGAAATTATTCCTAAAAATATAGTCTTCTCCTTCAAATTATCATGTCAGAGGAGATATCAATAGTCATCAATCATAAGGAAACTGCATTATTAAATATTTGTTCTTTATTGTCTTACAAGTAATAAAAACCTTGGAACATCAAGAAAAGTGACAGCCGCAAAAAATGTGTCCTTTCTCAATTTGACACTGCTAGAAATCAACAGAGATGGGATCTCTGAAAGACCAAGGAAGGAGAAGCAGAAACGATCCATCTCCTCCATCTCTGTTATGAGGTTGCAGTCTTATTGTCAGATGTTGGGGGGGGGGGGGTGAGACTATGATTTTTTTCATCCCAAAACAAGGATAATTTCTTCCCCACGAAGGGGATAATTCTGACAGCTGCTAATAATTTCCAAGAATGGAAACAGAAATATAAAATGCTCGTGTTCAATCTGTAAAGAGAATGGGGGGGGAGAAAGGATGAGAGAGAAAGAGAGAGAAAGAGAAAAAGAAGGAGAAGGGAGGAGAAGGAGAAAGAGGAAGAGAGAGAATGAGAGAGAGAAAGAGAAGGAGGAGAAGGAGAAAGGAAGGGAGAAGGAGAAAGGAAGAGAAAGAATGAGAGAGAGAGAAAGAAAAGAGAACAAGAAGGAAAGAAAAAGAAGGGAGCAGAAGGAGAAAGAGAAAGGAAGAGAAAAAATGAGAGAGAAGGAAAGAAAGGATGAGAAAGAGAAAAGAAGGAGAAGGAGAAGGAGAAAGAGAAGAGAAAGAGAGAGAGAAAGAGAAAAGAAGGAGGAGAAAGAGAAAGGAAGAGAAAGAATGAGAAAGAGAGAGAGAAAGAGAAAAAGGAGAAGGGAGGAGGAGAAAGAGAGAGAATGAGAGAGAAGGAAAGAGAGAGAGAAAGAAAAAGAAGGAGAAGGGAGGAGAAGGAGAAAGGAAGATAAAGAATGAGAAAGAGAGAGAAAGAGAGAGAAAGAGAAAGAGAAAAAGAAGAAGGGAGGAGAAGGAGAAAGAGAGAGGGAGACAGAGAGAAAATTGTCCTCTTGATGAGAAATACCTGATTCTCTGAATTTGACAGTCTTTAACACTCAGCATGCTGCTGAGAAGGTCCATGTCACGGTCCTTCAACTGGTTGCAATCCAACCTTGGCAGGGAGGGAAAAAAAGGGGGGGGGGACCAAAGCATTTTTCATTAATCCAAAGTGGGGAGAAGAAAGAAATGGGTGGGTTATTTAAGCATGGATGGAGAAATGGTGGAGTGTTCCCAGTAGCTGTGAGAACATTTGACCAAAGGGGGCTGGGTGGGTGTGAGCCAGAGGTGGTATTCAGCAGGTTCTGACCAGTTCTGGAGAATCAGTAGTGGAAATTTTGAGTAGTTTGGAGAACCAGTAAATACCACCCCTGGCTGGCACCGCCACCATCTATTCTCTGCCTCCCAAGTCCCAGCTGATCGGGATGGAATGGGGATTTTGCAGTATCCTTCCCCTGGACTTAGGAGGGAATGGGGATTTTGCAGTATCCTTCCCCTGGAGTTGGGAGGGAATGGGGATTTTGCAGTATCCTTCCCCTGGAGTGGGGAGGGAATGGGGATTTTGCAGTATCCTTTCCCTGGAGTGGGGAGGGAATGGGGATTTTGCAGTATCCTTTCCCTGGAGTGGGGAGGAAATGGGGATTTTGCAGTATCCTTTCCCTGGAGTGGGGAGGGAATGGGGATTTTGCAGTATCCTTTCCCTGGAGTGGGGAGGGAATGGGGATTTTGCAGTATCCTTTCCCTGGAGTGGGGAGGAAATGGGGATTTTGCAGTATCCTTTCCCTGGAGTGGGGAGGGAATGGGGATTTTGCAGTATCCTTTCCCTGGAGTGGGGAGGGAATGGGGATTTTGCAGTATCCTTCCCCTGGAGTGGGGAGGAAATGGGGATTTTGCAGTATCCTTTCCCTGGAGTGGGGAGGGAATGGGGATTTTGCAGTATCCTTTCCCTGGAGTGGGGAGGGAATGGGGATTTTGCAGTATCCTTCCCCTGGAGTGGGGAGGGAATGGGGATTTTGCAGTATCCTTTCCCTGGAGTGGGGAGGGAATGGGGATTTTGCAGTATCCTTTCCCTGGAGTTGGGAGGGAATGGGGATTTTGCTGTATCCTTCCCCTTGAGTGGAGTGAGAATGAAGATTTTGCAGTATCCTTCCCTTGGAATGGGGAGGGAATTGGAATTTTGCAGTATCCTTCCCTGCCATTCCCATCAAGCCATGAATGCCACACAATGCCCACAGAACTGGCAGTAAAAAAACTTTGATTCCCACCACTGGTGTGAACCCAGGCAATAATCTGTCTTGAACCTATCTTGAATTGTTGGTTTGAAAAGGAAGATGAAGACTGGACAGAGCAGGGAGATTGAAATTCTAGTTGCCTTCAGCCAGATGCCTACAGAGATTCTCCATCATCCAGACCATGGTTGTCCCAAATATTTCCCACCCGCCCCCGAAAAGGTAACTAGACTCTCTTAGTTTTTTTAATCTGAAAATGTTTCGCTTCTTATACAAGAAGCTACTTCTGAACTAAGAAACCAAAGCAGCTTCTTGGGTGAGAAGTGAAACGTTTTCAAGCAAAAAAAAACAAAAAAAAACAAGCAAGTCCAGTTCTCTTTTGGAAAAAAAAACACCTTTTGGACCCGAGCTATCGAAATTCCCAGAAACAATCCAAGAAGCTGTCAGCCCTGAAGCGAACCTGGATAAGGCCATCTTTGCGGCTTCAGGGTTGCCCTTAGATGGGAGGGGTGAGGGAAACTGTTAACTGGGGATTTGCAGTCAAAGCAAAAGAGTTTCTTGTGGGAACCAAGGTCATTCGAACAGGTGGCTGGGGAGAGGAAGAACAAAGTATCCAAGCAACCGCCCAGCAGTTCCATTGAACCATGCGACCGAGGACTTGGAAGGGGGGAGGGGAAACTTTCACTTTTGAATTGGGTGAAAACCGTGGGAACCTTCAGAGGAGGTTTTCACCAATTGCGCCAAAATGATGTATCCCATAAATTGTTCTTTGAGGAATTTCCTTGCCTCGGAGTTCTGCTTTCAATTGGATGCATCACTTGGAACACTGACAGCGTTATGGGGAAGGGGATAAAGTACTGAATGAGAAGAGGGGAGGTCCAAGTTCTAATTCACCCCAACCATGGAAGGTCCATGGGGGATGTTGGGCCATTTCCATTGTGATGGTGTCGTGGTGAAGGTTCTGTCAGGCCTCCAGTCATATTCCTTTTAGGATCTTTGGCCTGCCACACTTTCTATGCTGCTTCATTAGTGGGGAATAGGGCGGGGGGAATAGTAAGGAGCAGAATGTGTTGCTGTCAAAATAAAACATTCCTTTCTAGAAGCCCAAGGTCATCTTTTGTCTCCGCACCTCTGCACCTGACCGGAACTAGATAGGTGGAAATGCCAGCGTGGCAGAGGAAGATTGGACCATGTGATGGACTTGTGGGTGCAGGGGCAAGGTCTTGAACTTTGAACTGGGTGGAAAACCCAGGAAGCTTTCAGATTCGGGTTTCCACAGTTTGTACCAACATGTCTCTCTTATTAAATTGGAACTTTGATGAAAGCTATGCCTTGAATTCTGTTTTGATTCTGGATGGTATTTGGAATGCTGACAGGTTTCTGTTGTGGGAGAAAACACAAGGTGGGGGGGAGAACTTTGTGCAACCACCATGGACTCCTGAATGAAAAACAGGATGTGCCTCTTATTTACAGGGCTGGGATCCTACTGGTTTAACAACTGGTTTGCTGAGCATGCGCTTTGCATGCACAGTGTAGAGAAGACTTAACTTCCAGATTACTGTTTGGGAAAGAAAACAGCTGAGGCGTGGCAATCTACTCTTCCGTGCAATGCAGCTAAGAAGATATGTAAAATGTTCCCCTTGCACATATGTGCTAGTCATTTCTGACTGTAGGGGGTAGTGCTCATCTCCATTTCAAAGCAGAAGAGCCAGTGCTGTCTGAAGACATCTCCGTGGTCATGTGGCCGGCATGACTCAAGACCAAAGATGTACGGAACGTTGTTGCCTTCCCACCAAAGGTGGTCCCTGTTTTTCTACTTGCATTTTTACATGCTTTCAAACTGCTAGGTTGGCAGAAGCTGGGACAAGTAATGGGAGCTCACTCTGTTACGTGGCGCTAGGGATTCGAACTGCTGAACTGCCAACCTTTCTGATCGACAAGCTCAGCATCTTAGCCCCTGAGCCACCCCATCCCTAGACAGTTGAGAAGATAAAGGTAGGTAAAGTGCAGGGCAGGCAGACAGATGGTTGAGCCCACGCTCATGGGAGCAAACCAGTTCGCTCCCAGTGGATCTTCGGAGCTACCAGTTTGCCCGAACCAGGCTGAACCGGCAGAATCCCACCCCTGATTTCTAATAACTGTCTAAATAATCAAGCTCTGGGTGAGCCTCGTCTCATTTCAAACCCTGGATAAGACCTACCTGAGACTGCGACAGTAAAGCAGCTGGGAGAGAAGACTTTGCAAGATGTGATAAGTGAGACAATTGGAGAGATTGGCTTCTTCCACACACGCCTCTGATGTCTGGAGAACATAAGCCAAAGCGGAACAATTCATTGGGGTCAACATTCCAGCTAGGTTCTCAGTTTTCATGGCCTCCTCAATGTTGGCAGCTACCTCTGTGTATTGAAGCTCGTGTAAGCACCGCACGAGGTTCACAGTCCTGCAGGAGACAACTTGGTCCACGGCCAGGAAATTCTGAAAGAGGCCCACCACATGACTCTGGTAGCTGTGGTGTTCATCCCTCACCAGAAACCAATCGGACAAGACTTTGTTTACCGGCGAGGAAAGGAGACCAACAAGGAAGCGTATAAAAATGTCCAGGTGCCCATCCTCGGATTGCAAGGATCTCTGGATGGCATTTTTAACATGGTTGACAAAGCCCAGCTTGGGCCAAGACATGCCACTTTCAACAAAGAGGTCAAAGAGGGCACGCTTGGCCACGGAATAATAATAAGTAGCCGCTAGATATTCCTGAAACGTTAAGTGGGAGAAATAGTAGATGCTAGAAAATGGGGTCTCTTCCTTAAGCAGGACCCTACTGGATAAGCTGAAGTGAAGGGAAGAGAGGTCAACTCCATAAGCTTTCATGTCCTGCTCAACAAACATGTACTTTCTCTTGATCAGACTGTAGAAGGCCAATCGCCCCAGCCCATTCATCATCTTCTTGCCATTGTTCACCATTGGTTCAATCCGGAGGACTTCCTTCTGTTTCCCTTGCCAATCAGTGCACAGCAATATTTTAAGGTAATAGGAATAGATTTCTGACAACGTCTTAGGGATGGCTGAAGTTTCTGGAGGCCGATCAGCAGCACTTGTTAGGAAATAGCCCATCGACGAGCCGCAGATGCAGCAAAACGCTGGCACAGTGCAGAGGGCATACAAGGACTTGTTGCTTTTGAGATGTTGCATCACACCGTCCGCTAAGCTTTGGTTTTCACCGAACATGTGACCTAAATAGTTTTTTATTTCAGTCTCTCCGAAACCTTGCATCTCAGTCAACCGGTCCACCAGACCCCCCGGGATTTGGCTGGTTGCCGTTGGCCGGGAAGTAATCCAGATGGACATCTTTTGCAACAGGTGGCCTCGGATGATGTTGGTGAGTAGGTTGTCCACTTGGACCTCCTTCTGGGGGTCCGTGCAAACCGCTGCATTGGAAAAATCCAGGAGGGTCTTGAATTCGTCTAGTCCATCCAGGATCAGAAGGACTCTGGCACTGCTCATGGGAAGAAGGCTGAGGTCCATTAAGTGGGGGGCTGCCAGCCTGACCAGCTTCTCGGCCGAGAGCTTTTCGTAAGCGTTCAGTTCCCGAAAAGTGAGAGGCAAAACAAACGTGAACTTTTTGCTTATCTCTCTCTTGGCCCAAGCGTGGACAAATAATTTGACCAAGGTGCTCTTGCCGATCCCCGCCACACCAATTGTCATCGAGACCCGTGGAGGCATGCTGAGCTTGGAGAGAGGCAGGAAGAGCTTCTCTAGGGAGATCTTTTTGGAGATGTTCCTCAAGCCGTTGGTGGTTTCGATCTGGATGAAATCATGTTGCTTCTGCTGGAGATCGCTCAGCCCTTCCACGAGGAGGAGATCGGTCACCCTCTCCAAAGGGATAAGTTCTGGATTAGTGCCACACCAGGTCTGAAGACCCTCAGTGTGCTTTTGGACCATTGGTTCTGTGAAGAAAGAAGGAAGAAGATGATCAAGTGACCAGAGATTCAGGAATGTCATGTCAGGATTTGGAGTATTTGTCTAATTGGCCACAAATGACCTTCCCTATAGTTGAAAACCTTCCCTATAGTTCCATGGTGATGAACGTATGGCACGACTGCCAGAGGTGGCACGCAGAGCCTTCTCTATGGGCACACTGATCTTCTGGTTTCCACACGCACACCAGGCAGCTGGTCTTCACTGGACATGGAAAATGGCATGAAAATGGCCCGAAGAATGCCCACAAAACTGGTTTTTTTCAGGCCATTTTTGGAGCATTTTCCGGGCATTTTCCGGGCTATTTTCAGGCCTCTTTCGGGTTGTTTTCTGGACCATTTTCCCAGATGTTTCCGGGCCTGAAAAATGGCCAAGAAACAGGCATGCCCACAGTGGCCAGCTGGTCTTCAAGATTCTGGCATTCTAGCAATAGCAATAGCAGTTAGATGTATATACCGCTTCATAGGGCTTTCAGCCCTCTCTAAGCGGTTTACAGAGTCAGCATATCGCCCCCAACAACAATCCGGGTCCTCATTTTACCCACCTCGGAAGGATGGAAGGCTGAGTCAACCCTGAGCCGGTGAGATTTGAACAGCCGAACTGCAGAACTGCAGTCAGCTGAAGTAGCCTGCAGTGCTGTATTTAACCACTGCGCCACCTCGGCTCTGGCGCACGCATATGCACAAGCATGCAGGCATTTTTCTGATTTGGACACTCGGAACAGAAAAGATTTGCCATCACTGCTATAGTTCAATAAGGCTCAAGGAGAGTGCTCTCTTCTAAATGCATTCCTTCTTTTTTATGGATCAAATAGCATGATGCTCAGCACTGAAAGATGCAGAGTAAGTCACTTGATATTTAAGGCTTTGAAAGGTGTAATAGTAAGGTAAAGGTAAAGGTTCCCCTGGCACATATGTGCTAGTCATTCCTGACTCTAGGGGGTGCTGCTCATCTCTGTTTCAAAGCCGAAGAGCCAGTGCTATCCGTAGACATCTCCATGGTCATGTGGCCGCCATGACTCAATGCCAAAGACTCATGGAACGCTGTTACCTTCCCACCAAAGGTGGTCCCTGTTTTTCTACTTGCATTTTTTACATGCTTTTGAACTGCTAGGTTGGCAGAAGCTGGGACAAGTAACAGGAGCTCACTCTGTTATGCAGCACTAGGGATTTGAACCACCAAACTGCTGACTTTCTGATGGACAAGCTCAGTGTCTTAGCCACTGAGCCACCATGTTCCAAGTATAATAGTAATCCCGTCCAAAATTCTGAACTGAAGGGACTGAAGACAATTGTATCAGTGTTGGCTTCAAAGGGAAATGAAAGTTCTGGTTATTTTTTTTATATATATATTTAGAATCTCCCATATGGGGAAGAACCCTAAACCAATATCCATACAAGGCCAGGAGTGGTTGAAGCATCTTGAATGTGGTCCATGGAGTAAAGTCTTTTCCTTTTTTTTTTTTGCTAAAAGTTGTTCAGATGAAAACTGTCCAGATGACTCATATACAAAAGTATTTTTTCATAACAGGCAGAGGAGGAGGAGGAGGAGCAGTGGTGGGATTCAAATAATTTAACAATGCCCTAATGATTTCTTCCAATGATCAGTTCACCAAACTGTTCAGAAAGTTAACAACCGGTTCTCCCGAAGTGGTGTGAACTGGCTGAATCCCACCACTGAGGAGGAGGGAGAAGGAAGGAGAAGGAGAAAGAGAAGGAGAAGGAGAAAGGGAAGAGGAGGAGGAGGAGGAGGAGGAGGAGGAGGAGGAGGAGGAGGATTCCAAGCTGTTTTTTTGCAATTGACAAAATCCTGTTAGTCAATTACAAAAGGCAGCTTTATCTGGAACAGCTCATGTCCTGCGAGGATACCTTTAACACCATCAAAAACTTCTGCCTATCCCAGATCTTTGGGGAAAACTCAACAATTGGGCAAAAATGCCAAATCCAGCCTAAACATCTGGCCGACTGTGCACCCAACTGTAATAAAATAGAGCAAGACTGCATCCTCTGGTAAGACTATCTACTCACCATCCATCAGGGATTTGCTGGGATCATTAGCTGCAATAGAGTGTTGACTGCATGTAGCAGACAAATTCCATCATGTTCACCCTTCAAAACTGTCTACTTGATGGATCCTGTGGGAAGTCTTACTTTATCCATGATTCTGAAGGAGGAAAAAAAAAGATTATTGCTAAGGCAGGAGGGAAAACAATCAACCTTTTCAATACATCACCATTTCTTCTCTCTATTTTTATAAAGGCTGGGCGCCAAAGAATGGAGGCCTTTGAACTCTGGTGTTGGTGAAGACTCTTGCGAGTCCCTTGGACTGCAAGGTGATCCAACCGGTCAGTCCTAGACGAGATCAACCCCAACTGCTCTTTAGAAAGCCAGATCCTGAAGAGGAAACTCAAAGACTTTGGCCACCTAATGAGAAGGAAGGACTCACTGGAGAAGAGCCTCATGCTGGGAACGATGGAGGGCAAACGAAGAAGGACGACAGAGAATGAGGAGGCTGGATGGAGTCACCGAAGCAGTCAGCATGAGCTTAAATGGACTCCAGAGGATGCTAGAGGACAGGAAGGCCTGGATGAACGTTGTCCATGGGGTCGCGATGGGTTGGGCATGACTTTGCAACTAACAACATTTCTATTGTTGTATGTCCTACTGTTGTCCTAATAGCAGCACCCAAATTTATCACCTGGGTGGTGTTTTATGGGAAGAAATCAAAACATTGAGAGAACAAAAGGACTTGATCAATCCCAGCTCCCCATCTTTATCTATCAAGGTTGCCTCCAGGAACAAAGACAAGAGTATGTATGTCAGCTAACTCTGGTCCTTACTCATGAGATGGAGAAATACTCAGGATTGCCATCTTCATACTAAAACAACCTTGTCCAGAAACCTAATGCTCGGCAATTGCTGACGCAACATCCTCATTGCTCTGCTTAGTTGTGGGACACCTATGTTGAGAAGTTGGATTATTTTAAATCATTACCCTGTTGGACAATAAATTGGCAAATGCTCCACTGAGCAGAATTGGCTGGAAAACACCTTTCATTTTTCCTCCCAATGACCTTACTTGTTTTTCTAATCACCTCCCATTGTTTCATACCAATTTCCACTCCTTCCCTGTCTCCTAAACTCACATTTGCCATCTCTAGTAAACAATAGTTTTCAGGCCATTTCCCTTCATCTGGACGTAACGTTTCAGAGAACCGGGGAACCAGGAGCATTAACTCAGGTGATCCTCAGTACAAAGATAAACCTCCAAGTGCTTCAAGGACCCTCTAAAACAGTATTTTCTCAACCTTGGCAACTTGAAGATGTCTGGAATTCAACTCCCAGAATTCCCCAGCCAGCGAATGCTGGCTGGGGGATTCTGGTAGTTGAAGTCCAGACATCTTCAAGTTGCCAAGGTTGAGAAACACTGCTCTAAAAGGATGCAAATGACCAGCTGTCTGCAAGGAGAATAAATCCTTCCATTCCTCCCTATCTTTTAAAGCTGAAAAAGCTTCTTGGATGAGAAGTGAAATGTCTTCAAAGAAAAAAACAGGGAAAGTTTAGTTGCCTCTTGAAAAAAAAGCCCCTCTGGGACAACAATCTCTAATATTTCAAGCAAAGCAAAATGCTTCCGTCACTAGTGGCTCGGGAGAGTGAAAGGAAAAAGAAAAATGAGCTATTGAAAATTAATATAGTGTGTTGTTTCTCTTTTTTTTTTTTTCATTTTGTTGCAATGTCCCTCTTTTCTGCATCGGTCCTCTGCGTGCTTTGCTATCATCTTGAAAAATGGCCTGAATGTGTAGGATTAAACTTTCCTACGAAAGAGGGGGGGGGGGGAAACCCACGTCTGCAAAAGGATGATGACTCAGATAGTCCCATCTCTTCCTGGGGGGGGGGATTAAAAATAAAAACTCCTCCACTGAGAAGCTCTGCCCGTCAACCCAAATGGTGGCAGGACAGGATTCAGATCTCCCCAAACGAAAACGGATTTGCATTTTTGTATCATAAACACCGTTACCGATTCTCGTTCTCCATTTTGTGAGGCTTCCCCAGGATTTGATTCTTGTGATGCTGAGTCAAAGCCACGAAGGTTTCCTGGCAAACATCTTTCAGCCACTTCCCTTGCTGTCGTATGACATTCAAAACCTAACAAAAGTGTCCCTCACTGGTTGTCCATCCCATGGGTCCCATCTGCACATCAGGGGCCACAAGATACTACGGTGTGACTGCTGTCAGAAGATGCACAACTGTTTTAAGCTTTGAAGGAACAGGCCAAGTCTTGGCTACACTGTTGTCAGGCCTAGCTTCTTCTTCTTGTGACTTTTGGCTACCTTATCAGCAGACAAATTTAAAATAGTTTTTGCTTCCTCCTGTTCTTTTCTTTAAAAACCCATCTCCAAAATACAGGTTATGACCACGAATGACCACGAAATTTCTGTTGTTAAGTGAGACGCTCATTAAGTTTAGGTTTAGGTTTATTAGATTTATATGCCGCCCTTCTCCCAAGGACTCAGGGCTGCGTACAACATTAAAAGAAACACATAATACAAAAGTTAAAAAAAATTAAATAGAATATCCCAAACCCAATTAAAATTGACAATGACATTTTTTTTAAAAAAAAAATTCGAATTAAAATTAACAGTGATCAATAATTTATTTTGTTTTGTTCAGGCCAGGCTGGCTTGCTGGAAAAGCCAACTTTTTAGGGCACGTCGGAAGGACCGGAGGTCGGGGATTATACGAAGCTCCGGGGGCAGCTCATTCCAGAGGGAAGGCGCTCCCACAGAGAAGGCTCTCCCCCTGGGGGTCGCTAGTCGACACTATCTGGCCGACGGCACCCTGAGAATCTTGCCTCATTTTACCACCATTCCTGGCTACAGTTGTTAAGTGAAAAACACGGCAGTTGTTAAGTTGGTGACACAGTTGTTAAATGAATCTGGCTTCCCCATTGACTTGGATTGTCAGAAGGTCGCAAAAGGAGACCATGACCCCCGGGATGTTGCAACCATCATTAATATGAGTCAGTGGCCAAGCTTCTGCATTTTGATCCCATGATTAATGGGGATGCTGCAACCATCCTGTGTGTGAAGAATGATCATAAAACTGGTCTACTTTTTTCAGTGCTGTTGTAGCTTTGAATGGTCGTTAAATGAAATGTCGTAAATTGAGGACTACCAGTACATATAGGCACAGACACTTAATTTCCCATTCTCTGTAAATACTTACATTTCTTGAAGTTCCTCTGGGACTCCCCGAAACTTTCATTTTAAATCCAACTTCCAGCTTATGGAGAGCCAAACTTCTGTATTTTGAGTGCTTCACTTTTGCATACAAGTTCCTTGTTTAGAAGATCTGGTTTTGAACAGAGATATCTTGTCTGGATCAGCGGCTTCCAACGGCCGAGAGTTTTTATGATAAAAGGTAGATCCAGGTCTCTTTTGGGATGTTCTCGGTCCAAGAATAAAATTACGATGAGGCTAACTTGTGTTGCAAATGACAGCTTTTCTTGTCACTGGATTGCCGACATGATTCCAGCAACGTTGCATTATCTCTTTTTAATGATTTTTTTATTTTTTTGGTTCAGTTCAGAGTTTCACTCTTCTTCACCTCTTCCTGTGCTGCGGGGTCTAATTCGATCTTCCTTCCTGTTTGCTGCATAGGCTACAAGACAACCTGGTGCAGTGAGGTGGCTACCGAAGGAGCAACGTGACAGAGAGCGAACCACAAGTCTGTATTGGTGGATGCTACCAGACCGTGGCATAAAACAAAACAAAAAAATAAAAAGAGAAGAGAAACCATCTTTTTTTAAAAATGTGAAAAATCAACCTCCAATCAATTGAAACAGAGTCATGATTCCCATAGCAGAGAATATTTGTGGCTCAGAATTGAATGGGGAGGTCTTCAGCCACACTGGGAATCCTGCATTCAGTTTTGGTCGCCACGATGTAAAAAAAAGATGTTGAGACTCTAGAAAGAGCGCAGAGAAGAGCAACCAAGAGGATTAGGGGCTAAAACATATGAAGAACGGTTGCAGGAACTAGGTATGTCGAGTGTGATGAAAAGAAGGATGAGGGGAGACATGATAGCAGTCTTTCAATATCTCAAGGGCTGCCACAAAGAAGAGGGAGTCAAGCTAGTCTCCAAAGCACCTGAGGGCAGGACAAGAAGCAATGGGTGGAAACTAATCAAGGAGAGAAGCAACCTAGAACAAAGGAGACATTTCTTGACAGTGAGAACAATTAATCAGTGGAACAACTTGCCTCCAGAAGTTGTGAATGCCCCAACACTGGAAGTCTTTAAGAAGATGTTGGATAGCCATTTGTCTGAAGTGGTGTAGGGTTTCCTGCCTAAGCAGGGGGTTGGACTAGAAGACCTCCAAGGTCCCTTCCAATTCTGTCATTCTGTAGTGCTCTCCAGAATTGGTGGTTTTCTTCTTTTTTAAAATATATTTTTATTGTATGATTTTCTTGGCTACGTATAAAATCTCTATATTCACAATAACAGTATACTGTCTGGGTACAATCTCAACAATCACTATTGAATACAGATAAGAGGCGTGTTGCAAATCCCGATGCTATTGGTTCTCTCATGCTTGTGTGGGTGTGTGGGCAGAGCCTCCTGCCACCGCCACTGCTGGTTCGCCCGTTCCGGGCTGAACCAGAAGCAACGCACCTCTGATACAGATAATAAATCTTATATACACAAGAGTTGTGACTATTATTCTCAATACCTATTCATCTTCATCTTCCCTTATCCTTGTTGAAAATGTTGCATTATTTGATTAAGCCCTCTGTTCGGTTTTATCTATAATCTATTAATAATATTTAACATTGCAAACATCAAGGAAACATCAGATTTGCAGCCATTAATTTTCAAATAATTATACAGTTTACTTATCTTACTTATTTAATGTTCCTTACTCAATTACACAAATTATTTCATCTTTGTTTATACATCTAGATTTCTAACTTCTGCTGCTATTTTATACCCATTTTAGAATAGTTCCCAAGTTAAGAAAGTAATCTTTTCCCCATTTCTGATTTCTATCTTTTACCTATTCATCTTCATCTTCACTTATTAAGAATTTTACATTGTTTGATTGGGTCCTTTGTTCACTTTTATCTATCATCCATTGATAATATCAAATTGGTGGTTTTCCTGCAGACATTTCACTCTCCAACTAGGTAACATCATCAGCGCTAGAGAGAGTGAGGTTTGTTCTCTGTTTATATACAGTACCAGTGCCCATAGGAGAGAATATTTTTAACTCAAGGCTGAACTCTGGAATCCTTGATGCTCTCTGAGCTTGGTGGTTTTCTTGCAGATGTTTCATTACCCAAATATGTAACATCATCAGTGTGGCGCATCATTCATTTTGAAGGGGTCTTGCTCAATTATTATTTTTTAAAATATTATTTTGGCACAGCTTACACCCATTTCATATTTGCAAGAGCATTTCCAGTGGTTTTGACACATGCAGGTCAAGACATTTTACTCTTAATAAAAACAACCCTCTATTATTTGAAACAGGTTCTTTTTTCCATTTATGGAAAGGATCTTAGGAAGTTGGTAAGCACGCTGTTATCTTTATCTAGGGACGCAGTGGCTCGGTGGCTAAGACGCTGAACTTGTCAGTCAGAAAGGCTGGCAGTTCGGCAGTTCGAATCCCTAGCACCACGTAATGGAGTGAGCTCCTATGACTTGTCCCAGCTTCTGCCAACCTAGCAGTTTGAAAGCACGTAAAAAAGGCAAGTAGAAAAATAGGAACCACCTTTGGTGGGAAGGGAACAGCGACCTGTGCGCCTTCGGTGTTGAGTCATGGCCGCCACATGACCATGGAGACATCTTCGGACAGCACTGGCTCTTCGGCTTTGAAACAGAGATGAGTATCGCCCCCTAGAGTCAGGAACAATCAACACCAATGTGTGAGGGGAACCTTTATCTTTATCTATCTAATAGGTTGGAAATACTATTTTTTTTCTTGAATATTTCATGCCAAAGTTTTTTTGTTTTTAATTTTATCCAGTTTCCTTTTTTTCATTTCACAACCGTATCCATCCAGAGCGAGTTAGTATGGTGAAACCAGTCCCAGTTGGTCTTCTTTTGGAACAAGGAAAAAATCATCTCCTCCATGGGCTGAAAACTATTCAATTCCTTTCAGGTTGGTATAATGAATGGATGGCTATCTGGTTAAGAGCCGAGGTGGCGCAGTGGTTAGGGTGCAGTACTGCAGGCCACTTCAGCTGACTGCTATCTGCAGTTCGGCGGTTCAAATCTCACCGGCTCAAGGTTAACTCAGCCTTCCATCCTTCCAAGGTGGGTAAAATGAGGACCCAGACTGTGGGGGCGATATGCTGACTCTGTAAACCGCTTAGAGAGGGCTGAAAGCCTTATGAAGCTGTATATAAGTCTAACTGCTATTGCTATTATTTTAAAATTCACATTTTTTTAAGGAATTGGTGACCCCAGGTTCAGACACAGAAGGCCAATCAGTTTGGCCTGATGATGCATAATTGTGCAGGAACCAGATGTTACCAACAAGATGTTGAAGTTCAGCTACATGGTTTGGCTACCCCAACCTAACCTCTACTTTCCTGTTTGGTAATTATCAGCCATGCTTCAGAGAAATACTCTGCTTCCCCAAAAATAAGACCTCCCTGGATAATAAGCCCAATCGGGCTTTTGAGTGCATGTGCTAAAATAAGCCCTCCCCTGAAGATAAGCCCTCCCCTAAAATATTTAAACACTTGCGCAGCTGGTCCCAGCTACACTGTATTGCCAAAAGTATTCGCTCCGCTGCCTTTACTCGCATATGAACTTACTGTAAGTGACATCCCATTCCTAATCCATAGGGTTCAATATGACATTGGTCCACCCTTGGCAGCTATAAGAGCTTCAACTCTTCTGGGAAGGTTGTCCACAAGGTTCGGGAATGTGTTTATGGGAATTTTTGACCATTCTTCCAGGAGCGCATTTGTGAAGTCACACACTGATGTTGGAGGAGTTTACATGGCCTACTCCTTCGTGGCTGAGTTGCTGTTGTTCCCAAACACTTCCACGTTCTTATAATACAGCTGACAGTTGACTGTGGAATATTAAGAAGTGAGGAAATTTCACGACTGAATTTGTTGCACAGGTGGCATTCTATCACAGTTCCACGCTGGGATTCACTGAGCTCCTGAGAGCGACCCATTCTTTCACAAATGTTTGTAAAAACAGTCTGCATACCTAGGTACTTGATTTTATACACCTGTGGCCATGGAAGTGATTGGAACACCTGATTCTGATTATTTCGATGGGTGAGCAAATACTTTTGGCAATATGGTGTATTTCCTGCAGGGGAAAGGGGTGGGAACATGCTTCATGCGCCCCACATGCACCTGCCATCCATCTCACATAGGCCACTACCACAAACCCTACTTACTGCACCCCTTCTCTTAGTGGAGCCCACAAAAAGAGCAGCAGGCCCAGCACTGCTAGGGCTGGCAAGAGTGTGCCAGAAACAGAGACAGAACTTCCAGCCCTCTCTGGATCAGCTGATCTGCGGGCCGAGGTTAAGAGGGCTCCTGCACCTGAAAAATAATAATACCCTGCCTTATTTTCGGGGAAACACAGTAAGTATTAGACATTGGGTATTTGATCAGCAACTCAAAGACTTTGGCCATCTAATGAGAAGGAAGGACTCCCTGGGGAAGAGCCTCATGCTGGGAACAATGGAGGGCAAAAGAAGAAGGGACGGCAGAGAATGAGGTGGCTGGATGGAGTCACTGAAGCAGTTGGTGTGAGCTTAAATGGACTCCAGAGGATGGCAGAGGACAGGAAGCCTCCTGGAGGAATGTTGTCCATGGGGTCGCGATGGGTCAGACATGACTTTGCGACTAATAACGTTCAATCGGCTTCCTTGAGCCGAGGTGGCGCAGTGGTTAAATGCAGCACTGCAGGCTACTTCAGCTGACTGCAGTTCTGCAGTTTGGCTGTTCAAATCTCACCGGCTCAGGGTTGACTCAGCCTCCATCCTTCCGAGGTGGGTAAAATGAGGACCCGGATTGTTGTTGGGGGCAATATGCTGACTCTATAAACCGCTTAGAGAGGGCTGAAAGCCCTATGAAGCGGTATATAAGTCTAACTGCTATTGCTATTGCTATCCTCTTCTTGGCATTCTCCAGATGTGCTAGTGCTTCAATATCCATTGATAGGAATGCTAGAAATTTTATTTATTTATTCTGCAACTGTATATGGCCACCCCTTTAACCAAATAATTCTGGGCACAACCAGGGTGTCAATCTTTGGTCAGCAATTGTTGAAGGCCACAAAGTAGATGAAGCTACGTCTCCCAAGAGGGTGAAGTAGTTTATTTGGTTTTTTCTAAAAAAAATATGGCTGTAAATTGATTTTAGAACTTATGCTGTGGTTTCCACCGTCCTTCTTGTTTTAAAATGGCTTCTTCCGTTTTCAACAGTGAGAATGCATTCATATGTGGAAAAAAAGGGGAGTTTGTAGCATGCCCAGTCCTCAATTGAACTGATAAACATCACTCAATTTAAGGCTAGCATTGAGCATTAAAAAGCAATGCGTTTGAAGTCAAATTATGTTGAATATTGTGTACTCTGAAAATGTTTGCTCATCCTAGGACTCTTTCTCTCACTTTCTTTTAATCCTTTCTTTCTTTATCCTTCCTGCCTTCCTTCCTCCTTCTTTTTTTCTCTTCCTTCCTTCCTTCCTTCTTTTCTTTTTCTTATCCATCTGTCCTTTCTTTTTCTTATCCCACCCTTTCTTTCTTTCTTTCATTTTCTTTTTCTTACCCTCCCTCCTTTTTCTCATCTATCCCTCCCTCCCTTTTTTCTTTTTATTTCTTCTTATCTCTCCCTCCTTCCTTTCATCTATCCCTCCCTCCTCCTTTCTTTTTCTTTCTTATTCCTCCCTCCTTCCTTCTTTTTCTTATCCCTCCCTCCTTCTCTTTCTTTCTTTTACTTATCTAACCCTCCCTTCTTCTTTCTTTCTTTCTTTCTTTTCTTTTCTTTCTCTTTTTCCCATCCATCCATGCAGCCTACGTCAACTATCTTCTGTCTCCTTGTCACTTTGCTCAGATGGTTACAGACTTGTGGCATGAGAGTCCTTGCATCAAATCAGCCTGCAGACAGGATGCAGAAAACCACATTCAAAGAAGAAGAAGAAGAAGAAGGGGGAGGCACGGACATTTTATGACATGTCAATTCTATAAGCAAGCAAGGGGTAGGGGGGAAAAAAACCCTGAATACTTCAAATCAGCCACCCAATTTGATTCATCTGAGCTTAGGAAAGGTAAGAAATGAAGTGTCATTGACAAGGTCTCCAATCAGGTAAACTGACAGCTGCCAGTTAGAAAAACCTTAACAACATGCCAAGTGTGGTATCTCTAAAAATTAGGACTGTTGTGAATGTGGGGAGAACCCAAACAACTCAGATATTAGAAGGGTGAAAATAGATTTAGCTGTTCGATGTGCAGGCGCTGGAGGCTGTTGCGGCCAGCCAGCAATCAGTGGATCTGGCAGCAGATTCAGACAGTGAGGAGGTTGTGGGGGAACCTGGGCCAGTCCTGGAGTCTGGGGAAGGCTCTGATGAAGGCTCTGCGTCAGAGGCAGAGATGGGGCCAAGGCCGTTCGACAGTTATCAGCTGCCTTCAGAGTCGGAGATCAGTGGGGCAGATGAACAGCTGGAGCCTGTTCCCACTGTGCGCATGCGCAGAGCTGACAGGAAAAGGGAACAGTTAAAGAGCAGGGGTCAACTTGGGAGTAAAGGCACAGGTGGACAGTGAATAGGGGATCCCCTCCCATAGGGGATTAAAGAGCAGCGAAAGGGGAGGGGAGTTTGCAGGAGACAATTCAATTCATTAGGGTGAAGATCTATTCCTGGCTCCTTGCCAAGTAATTGCTGCTACAGCCTGGAGTTTGGAAGATATCGGCCTGGCAGCTCTCCAAGCCTGATCACAGCCTGCATTTGTGAAATCTCTCGAAAGACTGTTTGCTGGGACTTTGCTGGAGAGGAATTCACTTGAAACTAAATAAAAGGGTTTTTATCAGGACGAGGAGTCGGCTTCATGCTTTTGGGAAGCCTAGGTCAGAATAGAGGCTTGGGGGAAAAAAACCATGGAGTAAACCAAGAGTGTGGGTTTTCTTCTCTTTTTTTGGGGGGGGAGGGTGGATTACAAGAGAAAGCAGTTGTCAATCCCACTAGAGCAGTGTTTCTCAACCTTGGCAACTTGAAGATGTCCGGACTTCAACTCCCAGAATTCCCCAGCCAGCATTCGCTGGCTGGGGAATTCTGGGAGTTGAAGTCCGGACATCTTCAAGTTGCCAAGGTTGAGAAACACTGCACTAGAGGGACCAGGCAGGTGGGGGTTTCAGCTGCTGCTACTGCTAGTTCGCTTAGGGATGCGCCACGCGCACATGCGCAGTACTAAAAAAATGCTTCTGGCATGCGCAAATGCCAAAAACAAGATAGCAGCGCCTATGGCACCAAAAGAACCAGTTTGCGGGCATGGCAGACCAGGGTCGCTGCAGATTCCAGCGACACAGGCCACCAAGTTACTACCGATTTGGCTGCGGTGGCTCAGAGGCTAAGACGTTCAGCTTATCAATCAAAAAGTTGTCAGTTTTTCCCGGGGGTTAGAGAATAATAAGGATTAATAGTAAAAGTAGTTATCTAAAGTATAGAAAATGTATTAATAGTCAATATAACTAATAGATTTTAAAAATTACCATGGGATTATTATATTAGACTTTAAGGAATTGGAAATTAAGCTAAAATGAGATTAAATTATGAGTAATATTGTATATTTGAATGTTGGCACAAAATATGTATACCCAGACGACACACTGGTTAATGGAAAATGGATTGTTTAGATAAAAATAAAATAAAAAAAATTAATTTAAAAAAGTCGGCAGTTCAGCAGTTCAAAACCCTAGCACCGTGTAATGGAGTGAGCTCCCGTTACTTGTCTCAGCTTCTGCCAACCTAGCAGTTCGAAAGCACATAAAAATGCAAGTAGAAAAATAGGGACCACCTTTGGTGGGGAGGTAACAGTGTTCCGTGCGCCTTCGGCATTTAGTCATGCTGGCCACATGACCACGGAGACGTCTTCAGACAGTGGTGGCTCTTTGGCTTTGAAACGTAGATGAGCACTGCCCTCTAGAGTCGGGAACGACTGGCACATATGTTCGATGGGAACCTTTACCTTTACCTTATATACCATATTTTTTGGAGTATAAGACGCACCTTTTTCCCCTCAAAAGAGAGGCTGAAAATCTGGGTGTGTCTTATACACTGAATACAGCATTTTTGGCCTCCCAAAACTCTGCCTTCACCAAAATGGCCGTGCATAGCTTGTAGGAAGCTTTCAGAGAGCTCCTGGGGGTTGGGGTGGGCAGAAATGAGCAAAAAATGGGGGCGTGTTTTGCTCAATTTTGCCCCCCCCCCAGCCCCCAGGAGCACTCTATAAGCTTCTTAATGCCCTTTTTTAAAATTAAAAACGGGCTTTTTTCTCGATTTTGACACCACCACCCCAGGAAAACTCTACAAGCCTCCTAAAGGCTATTCATGCCCCTTTTTTTGGGGGGGGGAAATGGGCCATTTTTGGGAGATTTGCAGAGTGCCAAAACTTTTTTTAAAAATTTTGCCTCTTCAAAACCTTGGTGCGTCTTATACTCCAAAAATACGGTATACTATGCTATTTTCCCCCCAGTGACTGGATGAACAAGGTCATCAGCAAACAAAGCTCTATAAATTTTGGTTGCTTGCCATAAATATAACAGGTCATTTGATACTTGTCACAATTAGCATTGTGTCTTTGTTTATCAGGTCAAGTCCAGCCAACCATGGTCTATCCAGGAAACTATTGAGAAGTCAAGACTAGGGTGAAGGTCACATGTTATGTCTCCATATCTGGGCTGATCAGAACAATCTTTACATTACTACCTTTTCAAATATATTTATTATGTAATAAGACATTGCAGGCCACATAGGGCTATGATAAGGCATATTAAAACTAAGAATGCCACTTTTGTACTTGGTAGACATTATAGAGGCTTGAATGCCACCTGCTGGAACGCTAGAGAGCAATTTTTGCTGCTGCAAATCACTGACACATCGGATCTCGAGATGCCTTGAGCTGTTCTAAGTCATCTCTAGCCAAGAAGGCCAAGGGGCACACTAGAAATCCAATATACCACACTTGGGCATTAAAGGACTGGCGGGCACCGAGTTAAAGAGCTCAAGTGAACTTTCAAATGGCTGTGTTTGTATGTGTGTATATTCCAGCATAAGTATGGAATGCCTCGAGCAATTTCAACCAAACTTGGTAAACAGATGTTTTACCCTTTTGAAACAAATACTGTGGGGGGTAAGACACCCTAACACCCCTCGGGGGGGCATGTTATGTTAAGATACAGCCTGTTGTGCCTTAAAACGGCTTCTATTGTACTGCGGTAAAATGGCTTCTACTGTGCAGTACAGTGGAGTTACCATGGTAATGACTTCACAGTATTCCACAAGGGGGAAAATTCAACATTAGAAATTATGTTTGGTCCAGACATTTTCCCCCTATAAATAAATACCCGGGCAACACCGGGTTATCAGCTAGTGTCCAATATTTCTTAGGTGAATTATATTCTATTTCTTGTCTAGTCTGTTTCCCCATCCTTTGGATTTAAAGTAGGAGACTGTGATGGAACATCCAAATGTGAGGAGTAGCCTGGTCAATCCAGAATCCCAAACTCAAAGGACTCTGGATCAGATTTCATCTGATGAGAGGCTTCCTTTTATAATAGACACCACTTTGGTTCCTTGTGTGTCTGTTCTGACTTAGGCTTCACCAAATCACGAAGCAGAATCCGTGTCCTGACAAAACCCCTTTTTTATTAAGCTAATGTGAATTCCTCTCATTCACATCCAGCAAAGTCCCGGCAAACAGTCTTTCAAGGATGAATTTACAACCACAGACCTTATCAGGCTTGGAGAGGTGCCAGGCTGATATCTTCCAAACACAACCCTGTACAAGAGTCTCGGACAAATCTTCACACTAATTAAGCAAACTAATTGCCTCCTGCAAACTCCACTCCCCTTTTGCTCCTCTTTTATTTCTTCTGGGAGGGGCCATTCATCGTCCACCTGTGGCCTTACTCCCAAGTTGACCCTTGTTCCTTAGCTGTTTCCTTTGTCTGGCAACTCTGCACATGCACACACTGGGAACAGGCTCCAGCTGTCCGTCTGCCTCACTGATGTCTGACTCTGAAGGCAGCTGATAACTGTCAGACGGCCCTGGCCCCATCCCTGCCTTGGCTGCAAAGCCCTCATCAGAGCCTTCCCCAGACTCCAGGACTGGCCCATGTTCCTCCCCAACCTCCTCACTGTCTGAATCTGCTGTCAGATCCACTGGCCACAACACCCAGAATGTTGAATACAGATTCTTGCATTAAACAAGAGGATTATAGTTGATGACATACATTCTATGAACTTTAGAGATTCTTATTGTAAGTACATTTACGCCAATTTTTATTACACCTTCTTAGAGTTTAAAGGGAATGTTACACTATGCTGTTTCTGGAACTTCGTAATAACAGTGACTCAGTAGTTTAAAACACAAAATGAAACCCAGCAAGTATTCAGTGTTTACTTCCATATGAACACACTTAGTTGGTAATTTTAGGAAACTGGTGCCCTTAAACCCTTGATCGAATGCGTAGTAACAGCAGCTGATGAAGCCCAGACAAAAATTTTGGCTCGTTTGACAAATCAGTCCGATTCCATTACGTGAAATGGTTTAAAAAATTGATTGCCTTGTTTGGAATATCTAAATCAGCCCCAATCTCATCTGGACAAAACAAGCGAGTCACCATAATCAAGACGAACCAATCTGCTCGGAATATTGCCCAAATCAATTCGGAGCACTGGTTATTTTCAGGAGCCTTGTAGTAAATACGTAGTATGGAGCCGTGAGAAGATCACTGGGGCCAAAGATCAAGAGCTGCTAATGCAGAGTTTAGCAGACCTGGGCGATGCCCGTGATGAGCAACAATACAAAGGAAAGGATTCCTTTTCAAACAGAATTTAATTGAAACTTAACATGCCAGGATGCTTGCCAATCTAATGGAAGTGGAATGATTAATTCATCCTCTGAACAAAAGAAAAGCACATAAAGCTTGTGTTAGGTGTGTGTGTTTCGGCAGGAACCAAGATAAGTGGAATTTTTATGTTTTTCAGCTGAAGTGGTAGCTTTCTCCTTCCAATCTACTTCCAACTCTCAAAACTCTTTTTATATGGATCCGACCTTGGCGACTTTTAAAACCTGTGGACTTCAACTCCCAGAATTCCCCTGCAAGCTATGCTGGCTGGGGAGTTCTGAGAGTTGAAGTTCATAGATCTTCAAGTCGCCAAGGACGGAGAGCTCTAATACAATGTTCTACGTCAGGGGTCAGCAACCTTAAACACTCAAAGAGCCACAAATGTCCTAACTGGAAGCTCCCTATTCAATTCTGGAGGCAACCGGAAGTCTGGTTTCCCCACCATAGTGTCTCCTCCTCGTGTGGCATCCTTTTTCCTCTGCTGACTGGAGGTCTGGTTCCCCCACCAGAGTCTCCTCCTAGTGTGGCATCCTTTTTCCTCTACCTGTCCTAACCAAAAGTTCTATCAATTGTGGAGCCAACCAGTGACAGGGAGCCACAGCAGAGGAATGAAAGAGCCACATGCGGCTCCAGAGCCACCAGTTGCTGACCCCCGTTCTATGTGGTACGGCAGACCAACAGCCCATTTTAACAGCTGGTCTTTGTTATAACACAACACAAATACTGAGCCAGCCTTCTACCAAGTGGTCATTGTTAGGAATATAATCTAACGGTTGGGTTGGCAATATATAAATCATGTAACAATGCTACACCTGTTTCTTTAAATCATACTTTAAAATGTGATTGGTTGCTGTTTTCCTCAATCGGCCATAAGAGGGAGCCAGAATGACTGTTAGCTGTCTGTAATGTTAGATGCTGGTCTGATCTGATTTGAGTGTTTTGGAAGCTGGCTGTTAGAAAGTGCTGTGAGCTATTGTAAGTTTTGCAACTGCTAGCAAACTAGTACCGGACTGTTTGTATGATTATGGACTATGTTATTTGGATTATCCCTTAACTGAAAGATGTTGATGACTGACTGACTTATCTATGTATGAGTTGGACTGTTTGATGGACTCTGATACCTCTATTTCCACGAAAGTAAAAGCCTATTTAAACTGCAGTGTCTCTGTGTGCTGGTTTGTGTGTTCTCCAACCCAACTCTCACAACACTTCTCTGAACGTACTCGCTCTACCAATTGGGAGCTTACTTAACAGTCACAATTCAGGAATGTGTAAATACAAAGAGAGCATCTTATGGGCTAGAGACACTCATCGTATGTGCTTTGGCGCATTACTCTTACTCTGTGCTGATGCCATTAGGGCTTTTGTTTTTCCCAAGACGTTTTGAACATCGATGTAACCCTCAAATAGATCACTGACCACGCCAAGCCACAAAGGTAAGCTTTTAATGTGAATCAGACTGGCAGGACATCAGCACTTGAATTACATCTTTGTCACTAAGACCAAAACTCCTCAAAAGACATGGGGAGGGGGAGGACATGAGGGGGAGGGGAAGGGGAAAGTGCTGTTACAGATCAAACTGCTCAAATACCGAAGATAAAAATCCTGAGGTGGGTGGGGTGGAGGATTCCTAATGCTTTGTACATTTAACGTGATTTGTCTTGCCGGTTTCCTTCCTGGACCCATCAACCTTTCCGGGGGGGGGGGGGGTGCATTTTAAGATTTTAAAAAATCCCAATGGCATTGGGGGAAAAAAAAATATTTTAAAAAATCCCAATGGCATCTCTCTGTGGCTCTGGGAGCCTTTCATCAGAGGTGGAGGCCCTCTCCGCACAGTCGATCCACCTCTGCTTGCTGCTTCTTGTATCCGATCGATACGCTATGCACGAAGAAGATCCACGCGTGGGTGGCTCTATCAGGAAAAAGCGGCAGCGACAGCAAAATAAAACTCTAAATTGTGCATTAGGGTTAGGAGAATCCCGTTTCATCTCTGCAATTTTGGGGGGGAAGCCAAAAAAAAGGGGCGAAGGGGAGGAGGTACAGAAATGGAACACACATTTTCCCCAGTTGACCAGGGGGCGACTGCTTATTAACTTTTCTCTGCTTGCAGTGGTCATTTGTCAAAATTCAAGTGTTTGTAACTCTCAAGCAGAGCAGAGCGATAGATTATGGTCCATTATCCCACCGATTTATTCCAACCAACGCTTAAATTTATCATGGAAAAGCGCAGCTCCTAAGTTGTAGCACTACACAATTTGTTCACCAATTGAATACATTTCTGGGGGGAGGGGGGGAATCCCCTGCCCAGCGAGGGCACCTCTTGACAGGGCCATGGATGAGGCTCTCCTTGTTAAGTGACAAATTAGGACACACAAATCGAATTCAGTAAGCGAACAGGCTGAAACGTAGGCAAGCTGAGAAAACTACACCAAAGAACAGCGCAGGGGGCAAAACCATCCAGTTAAAGGTTCAATTAAATTAGAATGCCATGTTATAACTTCACCAGACTAGATATAGAATAACCCCAAAACCAAAGCCTTATCCAGCTGGGAGCAATTGCCCCTCAAATGACAAAGGGTGCATGCCCATTAAACCGCTGACTTATTTACAGAGAGGTGGGATGTTTGAAATACAGGAGTGGAGGTCCCCCAAATGAAGGGGTTTTGGAAGAGAGGCCAAAGGCACCACCATTTCTGAGGGTCTTTCAATTTGAGTATAAACTTAAAACTTTGCAACAGAAATGCAAGTGATGCTTTAAAGTGAGCAGGTACATTCCCCCCCCCCCTTTAAAAGCAGACCGCAATCCTTCTGATAGGATCGCTTCCCAGCAGCAGCTGCGTTCTGCTTAAAGTATTAATCTGGATGGACCCCCTCCTGGCTGCTGGGTTTGTTTATAGGCTTAATAAAAACAAAGCTTCGGTCAATGGCAGGGAACTGTCATTGCTAGCTGCGGAAACGATAGAAATTCAGAACTACAAAAAGGATGTGCTGTCTTCCGTTAATATAAATGAGAGATTTTGGGCTGTGTAGAATGCTTCTCCAAGACTATTTACAGTACAAGAAGGGAAATTCAGATCTCGCCGGCTTCCCTCTCCTCCGACCTCTTGGAGTGAGATTTGCCATTGGTGCTCTCGTGCCGCCGTTCAGACGCGCTCTTCTCTTTCTTCTCCCGGTCCCGCGATTTCTCTCTGGAAGACCGATCCCTGGAGGATCTGAAGTACAAAGCGAGCAACGTCATAAAAGGATCCGCTACAAAGGCAATGCAGTTCAATCTAAATATATACCAAAGGTGGCCAAGAGAAGGGGCTGTAGATTTCTCTGTCCATTCTCCTTTCTGGATCTGGCTAGTTGAGGGGGAGGGAGGGGGGGAAATCACATTTTTATGGACAGGTGGGAAGGGGTGATGAATCCATAGTGAGCACACAAGCTATGTAAATTGGTCTCAAAAGGATGTAGGAATCCAAAGGCTGGTTTTGTAGCGCATCATCCCCAAAGGAATGGCCAAGCAACGCAAAAGAATAGGTGAATCATAGAAGAACGCTCCCAATATAATTCAGGCTCTCTACATTTGGTCGGCTTTTGTGCATCAACAAGGATGCCTCAAAATCAAGATTTAAGAGGACGCCACTCAGAGGGTGTTGGCCTCGATTTATTGGGCTATAAATTAACCCAACTTTGTAGCCATGGATGGAGTCAAAAGCAATTTCTTTATTTCGGGAAGTCAAAAGCAAATTCCTTAAAACCTTCACTGAAAAGTTAAGACATAAATCTTATTTTGCTTTTATCAAGGAACCAGTCACTGTCCAGGAAATTTAAAAAACTGGCGATAAGGAGAAGCATGAAAAAAAAAAAAAAAGAATCTGAACAGAAGGGAGCATCATAATCCTTTCCAAAGTGAGATTTGGCAATTAATGTTGTTCCCAAGACTGTTGGGACTACCAGCCAGCCTTGCTGAAGAACTAAACACAATTCAATCTTGTTTTAATTCATTCATATCCTAAGATTTGATGGCGATTTTAGCACCAAGGAGATTCCCTCCCCCTTTCTCTGCATCACATCAAACAGAGGAATGTTATGAAGTTCTATACATTATGACCCATTCTTCAACTTCTCTGGTCCCAACCATACTATAATTTGTTCTTTGCTACCACATTTTAGATTCCGTTTCTGTTCAATCTGTACCAGACACTGTCTCAAAGGTGCCCTTTTTTGGGGGGGGGGGGGTGTTTCAAAAGGCAACTGGACTGTTTTTTGAGGAAGGCGTTTCGCTTTTCATCCAAGAAGCTTCATCAGTTCAACTGAAGCTTTCTGGATGAAAAGCGAAATATTGTCCTATTCCTCAAAAACACAGTCCAGTTGCCTTTTGAAGACCAAAAAAAAAGAGAGACACCTTTGTGGCAACTAGGACCTGCATCAGGGGTCTCCAACCTTGGCAACTTTAAGACTTGTGGATTTCAACTCCCAGAATTCTTGGAGTGGAAGTCAACAAGTCTTAAAGTTACCAGGTTGGAGACCCCTGGATGACTGAGAATCTCCATAGTGAGACACTGTTCTCCTTCAACCTCCTGTTGAAGGTTCCTGTTCTCCATAGAAATTCAGCAGGTTCTGACCAGTTCTGGAGAACTGGTAGCGGAAATTTTGACTAGTTTGGAGAACCGGCAAATACCGTCTCTGGCTGGCCCTACCCCCATCTATACTCTGCCTCCCAAGTCCCAGGTGATTGGGAGGAAATGGGGATTTTACAGTATCCTTCCCCTGCCACGCCCACCAAGCCATGCCTACAGAATCGGTAGTAAAAGAAATTGGATTTTACCACTGAACCAGTGCTATACTATAGATAAGCAGCTTCCCCCTCTTGACCCTAAAGCCCAGCTTACCAAAGGAGCTCTCCAAGGTTGGCTCGGTCAAGGAATAGTTAGGTAAGCCACTTTTATGAATGGCCCAACCTCTCTCTCTCCCCCCTTACGATAATAAAGCCACTTGCCCTCTCCTTCTGAGTCCAATCCATACTGCCACCCAGAGAAAAGCACAATGATGTTAGTGTTCAAATAGAGGAAGGGGGGGAGGAGGGAACAACAGGAAGAAAAATAATTCCGAAGGTGGTTAAGATTCCTCTTCAGCCGATGTGAATTGGCTAACGGCTAGCGCTGGCTGACTTCAATGCCGGCTACAGTTTCAATCGATAGGAGAAGCAGATGATAAAACCTGGATCAGGGGTGTCAAACTCGATTTCATTGAGGACCGCATCAGGGTTGTGTTTGACCTTGGGGCGGGGTGGGCATGGCTAGGGTGGGCATGGCCAGCTTGACGTTACTTGTGTTGGGGGTTCCTGTGGTGGCCCAAGCGCTCTGCCAGCGAAAACGGGCTCATGAGCTTCGTTTTCGGCCATGACGGCCTCCTACAGCCAGTGAAAACGGAGCTCCGCGGGCCAGTCCTTCGCTGTTTACAGGATGACGGCCCTGGGCCGGATCTAAGCACCCCAGAGGCTGGATCCGGCCCCCGGGCCTTGAGTCGGACACCCCTGACCTGGACTGATTCCATGAACCTCACCCAAGTCAGCAATCTCCCTTTTCTCTCAACCCTGGCTTACCCCTTGGGATTGGAATGTGCCACCTGTCCACTGCTAAAAGATGGGTAAGGGTTCCCCTTGCATATATGTGCTAGTAGCTCCCGACTCTAGGGGGCGGTGCTCATCTCTGTTTCAAAGCCGAAAAGCCAGCGCTGTCCGAAGACGTCTCCGTGGCCATGTGGCCGGCATGACTAAACGCCGAAGGCACATGGAACGCTGTTACCTTCCCACCAAAGATGGCCCCTATTTTTCTACTTGCATTTTTTACGTGCTTTCGAACTGCTAGGTTGGCAGAAGCTGGGACAAGTAATGGGAGCTCACTCCGTTATGCGGCGCTAGGGATTCGAACCACTGAACTGCCTTTCTGATCAACAAAATCAGCATCTTAGCCACTGAGCCACCGCGTCCCTCTAAAAGGTGGGAGGACACAAAGTATGAAGTTACAGGTAGTCTTCAACTTACGACAACCACTGGAGCCAGGTTTTCCACTGCTAAGTAAGGTGGCCATTAAGTGAGCCATACCCAATATTACAACCACAGTTCTACAAAGTTTTTTAACAAATCACTGCAGTTGCTAAGTGAATCGCGGGGGTGTTAAGCAAATCCAACTTCCCCCATTGGCTTTGCTTGTCGGAAAGTGTCTGATACGGTCACAGGTTATCACGTGATCCTGGGCTGCTGCTGCCACCTTTGGAAACGCATCCTGCTTGCCAAGGGCACCAATTTGGATCACAGGACTTGGGGGGGGGGGATGTTGACACTCCGAGGAGTCCCTCTTTTGAGTGCTGGGTTGTTAAATGGAGGATTACTTCAAGTGGAAATTGTTCCTTTGTGACTGCAGGCCAATAGTCTTAATTCAAAGATCATCGATGACTTCTTCAGCAGGATGGGTCTCCAAATGAATTAGGATAAATCCCATCGTTTCTAGTTAGCATATGAAGGTATCTAAAAGGGGCCTAGAGGTGGAGCTCTCCCCTCACAATCAGGAGGCTGTGAGTTCAATCCTAGGTAGAGGCAGATTCTTTCTCTCTCTGGGCACAATGAGAATATATTTGCTGAATACAACTCTGCATTGGTGACAGGAAGGGCATCTGGCCAGTAAGCACTCAGCTCCACTCAGTTGCCCAGACTCCACTCCGATGCAAGGGATGATGGGGTCCTTAAAAGATGATGATATGAAGGTATCTAAAGGGGAAGATGACCTTACAGGATACAGAATTCTCACACGTTTTGAATTATTCCAGTGTCTCTCATTACATGGAAACTGTTATGGATCTAAGCTGAAAACAAAGGTATTCTGCTCTCAAAGCTTTACCTGAAAAGCAGTCTTTAAGACTTGGGCATAACTTTGTCCCATAAAATTAAAACAAAGTTCTCCTCCTCCCGACAAACAACTCCAGTCCTTGACTAAAGCTTTTCGGATTCTGGAATGCAAAATCGACTTACATCTCTATTGCAAAAGCAAAAAAAGGACATGAACAGTTCCACATCCATAAATATAATGATTTATATACATATACTTTTGCATCTGCCAGATACTGTTTCTTTCGAAGATGCTGAATTTTTAAGAAATTGGAGCAGATGATTATTTAGAAGAAACAGAGAGTATTTGCAATCTGTTATTTTCTCTCCAGGTTTCTGGCATTTCCCATTTTTTTCAGAAAATATTCTCCATGCAATTCTTCTTTATGAGCTATAGTACATTCATGTTTTCTGAAGTCTTCCCTTACCTGCTCTTTAGAGTAATAGTAATTACAGGGTCTTCCTCATTTCCTAATTGTCCAAACTTCTTTTCTTTATTGTTCATGTTTAAGACAGATTTAAAAAATGAATTTAGTATCTCAACCACGAGTTAACCGTTTCCACACATTTTATAATATCCCTAGTTTTCAATCCTCCTTTCCTGTGCAAAGAAAAGGGATATAAATACCCTATATTTTCACTCACGCTTCTAATGGGTGAGGTTATAAATCCACTTTATCATTAAAGGTCAACAAGGAGTGGAGTTAACTTGTATGCTGGGAAATAAATTACTTCTCTTAAACTTTTCCTTCTGTTAAGGGATAGAATGGTAAGTATTAAACGGAATTATTAGAAGCAAACTACAAACTAGATTCTTTCCAACATTATCTCTAAAAACAATAGGTAAAGGTTCCTATTTTTCTACTTTCCAAAGACATCTCATGTGGTCATGTGGCCAGCATGACTGACTGCCGAAGGTGCACTGAGTGCTGTTACCTTCCCACCAAAGTGGTCCCTATTTTTCTACTTGCATTTTTTACGTGCTTTCGAACTGCTAGGTTGGCAGAAGCTGGGACAAGTAACGGGAGCTCACTCCATTACGCAGCACTAGGGATTCCAAAACCCCAACCTTTCTAATCGACAAGCTCACCGTCTTAGCTACTGAGGCACCCTGTCCCTCTCAAAATATGAGAATCTCTTTTTGTTCCTAATTTGGATTAAACTTTGGATTATCAAATCAGTAGCGTCTTTCTGTGCAAGAGACCGCCAATTTGGGCTACTTTTGTGCATCCATGTACATGCCTCTCTGAACATTTTTAGAAATGCATATTGCAATTATCTTCCCATTGCAATATGTCAATTATTCCCTAAGTGAGCAGCATGCCATTAGCAGAAGCAAAAGTGGTTGGGAGAACCAGGGAAATCTTCCCTTACACTGGGGAAAACAGGACTTGCAGGACTTCCAAAAGAGTTCAAAATGGCTGCTGGAGTTTGCAGTCTTTGAAGTGGATGGAATCTCGTTCTGTTCTGTTCTATTCATTCCAATATCCTATCCTATCCTATCCTATCCTTCATTCCAATATTCTATTCTATTCTATTCACGAAGGAAAGAAACAAGAGCCCGTCCTTTCCTGCTTCTTTGCAACCTATTCCATGGAGGGCGTTGGAAACTGGCACTATTATTTCTAAATGTATCCTGGTTTCCTTTCAGCTTTAAAGTGTTTCCTCTAGCTAAACTCCAAGCGAAACAAGCCTCCCCAGAAAAAAGCAGCAGTAAGTAATGCTGGCCATACTTATGCTTGGAGCTCCGGTCTCTGGATCCACGTCGGTGACCCCGACTGTGACTTCCGGAACGGCTGCGGTGGCGCCGGTGCCTCTCACGTTCCCGAGACTTAGAACGGGATTTTCGCTTCTCGCGGGAAAGGGAGCGGGAACGTCGTCGCCTCCGCTCTCGGGATCGCGATCTGCAGCGGGAAGATTGGGGGAGGGGGGGAGATGTAAATCCACCCACATCAGTTTTCCATTAAGAGCGACCGGAGGACCTCAGTTTCTTTTCATATACAGTGCACATATTATTTATAACCAAGGGGTGGTATTCAGTTACCTTCCCTACCAGTTTGCAAATGTGAGCGTGCACACCACCTCCACGCAGCCTTCCACGCATTGGCTTTTGTCTAAAAAAGGGCCTGAATGGGATGCCACAGACCCAGGGCGGATAGGCAGGACCACCCACAATTTCCGCTACAGGTTTAGGCGAACTCGTTGCTTATGCCTGAGTTTTCCTCTAACAAGTGCTTGCCTGTATTTTATCACACAAGGAACTAAGTCAATGTTGTACATTGTGTACCAAAGCACCAAGTACAGTGGTGCCTTGGTACTCAACGGCTTTGGAATGCATTGAGTATGGTATTCAACACATTTTGTCCTGGTACTCGTTGTTTGGTACTCAACACAAAAGCAAGATCTTGATGGTGTTGACTGCCTTGTGACTCCCTACATTATTCCTTATGAGAAAAAAATTGTTTGGTACAAATGGAAATGAAGGACCATCACCTTAATATATGTATGTATATATGTGTGTGTGTGTGTGTGTGTGTGCATGTACACACACACACACATATACACACACACACGCACACACACATATACATACCCTTCACTCATACACATACAAGCTCTCTTACCTTCTGCGATCTCGATTTCTTGATCCAGATCTAGAAAAAAAGAAGCAACACTGATTTTAAAAAAAGGGGCTGGAGGAAGTATGCAAGCAGGATTCTTTACTCTAAAAAGCATCAAACACTCTTAAGACCCCAGAAGGTAACACATTGAAAAAGGTTGAGAATGAATTTGGCAAAGGATAGCAATAGCATAGGATTTAGACTTAAATACTGCTTCATAGTGCTTTACAGCCCTCTCTAGGTGGTTTCAGAATCAGCCTCTTACCCCCAACAATCTGGATCTTCATTTTACCCACCTCGGAAGGATGGCTCAGTCAACCTTGAGCCTGGTGAGATTTCGAGCTGCCAAACTGCAGGCAGCTGGCAGTCAGCAGAAGTAGCCTGCAGTACTGCACTCTAACCACTGCGCCACCGAGGCTCTTATGATAATAGTGAATTATCATGATAAAGTAAATTCTAAATAGCGGAGAAAGACATGTTTAATCAATACTTTTCATTTTCTATTAAGCAGCCCTATTACTTCTATCAACATTTTCTGTCAAGCAGATGTTACTTTTGACATCTGCTTGAACTTTTATGTTCTTCCTTCTACTTTCAAATTCTAATGATTTCATAGGGCCAAAGGTTCCAACATAGATCTGCACTGCCTGGGGACCAAACATAGCTCATTTTCTACTGTGTTGCTTCTTTGAGTTCTTAGCACAGCAGAAGACCTCTTTCTTATGAAGAAGGGTTCATATGAAGAACGGTTGCAGGAACTGGGTATGTCTAGTTTAATGAAAAGAAGGACTAGGGGAGACATGATAGCAGTGTTCCAATATTTCAGGGATTGCCACAAAGAAGAGGGAGTCAAGCTATTCTCCAAAGCACCTGAGGGCAGGACAAGAAGCAATGGGTGGAAACTAATCAAGGAGAGAAGCAACCTAGAACTGAGGAGAAACTTCCTGACAGTGAGAACAATTAATCAGTGGAACAGAAGTTGCCTCCAGAAGTTGTGAATGCTCCAACACTGGAAGTTTTTAAGAAGATGTTGGATAGCCATTTGTCTGAAACGGTATAGGGTTTCCTGCTTAGGCAGGGGGTTGGACTAGAAGACCTCCAAGGTCCCTTCCAACTCTGCTATTTTATTGTATTATTTCACTGTGTCAGGAAGCTGCATGCTTCTCCTGTGAGTTCCCTCACCGTTGTCCCACACGTTCTTCTCGGTCTCTTTCTTCTCTCCTTCTCAACCGGTCTTGATTCCTCTTCTCCTGTTTTTCAGCTACGGTTTTCTAGAACGAGACAAGAAACGTTGTCAAATGTTTCCCACAGATAGCAAGGAGGAGTCATTCCAAGACAATTGGTGACATCATCCTCTGTCCCCCAAATAATAAGTGACTCATTAAACTTAAAAGCAGTAGCAAAAGGACGGGTTAGAAAAATAATCCAGCTACTTAAAAATAGCACCAAAAATTAGTATGTAAAAACTATTTAAGATTGCTCCCTGAATGCACATCATTATCTCAGTACATTGCGACATTATTATATCCTGATGTATTTCTAATATATTGAGTCCATAAATCTCAATAAGTAAGATAATGTTCTCATCAACACCTTCAGACTAACACCTTTACCTAACAACCAATAAGCAAATTAGGAGAGTTGCCAAGATTAATTTGAAAACGGCAACGTATTAATATCAAGGCAGGAAGTAATGGGAGAAAAAAAGCACCCATGTGAGAATAATTTGCCAAAATATCAAATACTCAAGCATGAAGAAAATGACCCATGAAAAACTCCTCAGTTTTTGAGGCACCAAAAAACTTCAGAATCCTCTGCTAGAGACTAGCATTTTGATACCAACATTAATGTAACCTTGATTAATCTTTAATTTCTTTACCAAGAAAGAACATAATGCGTCTCATTCTCCGCTTGTAGAGTCCAAAACTGGAGGCAAAACAGTGACAGAAGCATCAACCACACACTGATTTTACAAGTTTATTGCCTGACAAAGGGTTGGTATAATATACAGTACCTTAAAAGCATCCCCTCAAAATGAGACGAACCGTAAGTGTTTATTTAGAATAATAGATAAGACTTCCCTGTTGATAATGATAAAGATTCTGATTTCAACCTACAGATTTATCCCATGGAAAAAGGCAACAATAATTAAACAGGAGGGACAAATTCGCTAATTCCAATAAACAGCTCTGACTCACCTATTTACTTGATGACAACCATGGAACTACAAAGAGCATCTCACATCAATGAGGTCAATTCACACATACGTTACAGCAGTGTTTCTCAACCTTGGCCACTTGAAGATGTCTGGACTTCAACTCTCAGAATTCCCCAGCCAGCATTCGCTGGCTGGGGAATTCTGGGAGTTGAAGTCCAGACATCTTCAAGTAGCCAAGGTTGAGAAACACTGCATTACAGTATTAAAAAAAAAATGGAGGGTCGTATAACTAGTTAGCATGCCAGAGTCTCGTTCGCTATCGGAATTAACCAGACAAATCGCTCCATCAACGAAGAACGGCCATGCATCACCACAGAATTGAGAAAGAGCTATCGATCTGTCCGTTACAGTATTAAGAATTTTACTTGGCAGAGAAAAATCAAGGTACACACCCGTGAACTTAATCTTGTGTACGCAAAATTCTCCCTACTCTGTAGGATTGTCTGGCATGGGCTAGTCAGCCATTGTAAGTTTTAAAGAAATTATTGAGTGTCATCTGCACCTCTATAATTGCCTGGTTTGGTTCTGCAACCAAACAAGACAGACACAGACTTCAGAGAATAATCAGAACTGCAGAAAAAACTACCAAACTGCCCTCCATTGAGAATCTGTACACTGCAGGAGTCAAAAAGAGGGTTGTGAAAATATTTACAGACCCCTCACATCCTGGACATAAATTGTTTCAACTCCTACCCTCAAAACGACGCTATAGGGCATTGCACACCAGAACTAGACACAAGGACAGTTTTTCCCCAAATGCCATCACTCTGCTAAACAACTAATTCCCTCAACACTGTCAAACTATTTACTAAGTCTGCATTACTATTAATCTTATCATCGTTCCTATCACCCATCTCCACCCACATGATTGTAGCTTTGTGGCTTGTATCCTTTCGATTTATATTGATACTGATTGCTTCCTGATTGCTTATTTGTACCCTCTGACTATCATTAAGTGTTGCACCTTATGATTTTTGACGAATGTATCTTGTCTCTTATGTACACGGAGAGCATCTGCACCAAAGACAAATTCCTTGTGTGTCCAATCACACTTGGCCAATAAAGAATTCTATTATTAAGACAGTAAGTTTTAAAGAGCAAAAGAAAGCTCAAGCATTGATTTACCTAGACCAATATTGTGTCCACCCAATTGTTAAAACGGAAACTGTCCAGAGTGATATTAAGACACTTTTCATAGAAGAGTACTTTACTCCTGAGCAACTACGGCCCTTACCCGCAACTGGTCCAATTTCTCACGGATCTGAATGAAGCCCAAATGCAATTTGCCCCCAAAATGATCGGCAAGGCGACGGTCGTTGTCATGGAGACCAAGGTATGCGGAGCAGACCTCACAAACACGCAGTTTCTGTTGCTGGAAACTGGAGGCAGGCATAGAATTGCGGTATTCCTCCTATTGAAGATCAGAAAGAGGTCAAAATGAAAACTCGCATCGCTCACCTTTCTGTCTTCCTTCCCCGACAACTCATCATTACCTTGCCTAATGGCAACGCGTCGCAAATAATACTAGTGATGCTAATCTAATCTAGGAAGCTGCATTAGTCACAAAGAAGTTAAAGGTTCCCCTCGCACACGCCTGCTAGTCATTCCCGACTCTAGGGGGCAGTGCTCATCTCTGTTTCAAAGCTAAAGAGCCAGCGCTGTCTGAAAATGTCTCCGTGGTCATGTGGCTGGCATGACTCCACACCAAAGGCACATGGAACGCTGTTACCTTCCCACCAAAGGTGGTTCCTGTTTTCCTACTTGTATTTTTTATGTACTTTCAAACTGCTAGGTTGGCAGAAGCTGGGACAAGTAACGGGAGCTCACTCCATTAAATGGCGCTAGGGATTCGAACCGCCAAACTGCCAACCTTTCTGATCGACAAGCTCAGCGTCTCAGCCACTGAGCCGCCGCTTTGTCACAAGGAAGATAAACATTTAACAATTTCTCTCTCTGTTTTTCGACAGAGATAATAAACCTGTCAGGTCCCAGATTTTTCTACTGGGACGCCAGCATTCTGGTGGGAGGGAAGGAGGACTGGAGAGAACTCTATACAAAGTTTCTGTTTCCTGTATTGCTGTACTGTGGGAGGGGTTTGGTTAGCACTGCTTTAAATTGCTGTTTTTAAGTGGGAAGCTTTAGTTCCTGCCTAGATCTCTTGCTATCACAAGCCTTTCAATAAAAATTCCTTTTGGAACGACTTCAGTTTCAAGAGTTCTGCTTTCTTGGGAATATTGGAGAGGCAAAGCCTGACAAAACCCGTTCTGCTTGGCTAGTTATATCCTAGGTTTTCTTGGGCTAAACAAAGCCGTAAATCCAAGCAGTAAACCTGCACGTTCAGTCCAGAAAGAACAAACCTCCGCTTCTTTCTTCTTTGCGCGGACTTTGTCCACTTCCATCAGGATCTTCTGGGACTCATCCACATTCCCTTCAGCTCCTAACTGCTCAGCTTTAGCCAGGAGCTTCCCAATGTCTTCGTTGAGTTCGTGCACTTTCTCTGCCTAAAGAACAGGACAGGAGTTTGGGGTCATTTATTTGATTGAAGAAAATTTATGTGACTCACTCTCAAGTGATTCCAGGCCCAACAATATAAAACAATAAAAAAGCAATCTCATCAAGGAATGAATTTCTAGAGGAAAAATTCCACAATACAGGAACCAGGAGCACTACTAAGGTGACGCTGAGGACACAGATAAACCTCCAAGTGGCCTCAACGTCCCTCTAAAAGGATGCAAATGACCAGCTGTCTGCAAGGAATATAAATCCTTCCATTCCCCACTATCCAGTCAGAGCTAAAGAAGCTTCTTGGATGAGAAGCGAAACGTCTTCAAAAGAAAAAAACAGAAAGTCCAGTTGCCTCCTGGAAAAGCACCTTTGGGACAATAAGCAAGTTTTTTTTTTTTAAACTTATCCAAGGTGAGATATATCCCCTTTTTAGGACTCAGTGCCATTCCCAAACCTGGAATGCCATGCCAGAGGATCCATATTGAAATAATAGGTGTCAAAGAAATCAAATCAAACCAATTTTTAGTTTTAAGTTGAACAAAAATCCAATTAATTTATCTTAAATGTGATTCTTAACATCACACCCTATTGGGGTTAATAACAATTTTCCTCATTTTGTCACATTAAGGAGCTTGATCCGACTGCAACTTTGAAAGGAGTCTGGGCAGCATCAGACATCCCACGTGGAAGGAGTTTTATTTTTTGAAGTCCTGGCACGAAAACAGGTTGAAGAGAAACCATGTTCATTTTTAATCTCCTGATTCAACCATGACATCTTTGGTTTTGTAATGAATTTTAGCACTGGGAGAAATCCATGAGACAAAGGTTAACTAGTAAGTGAAGCCATTATATATAATGTAAAAAATACATTATATAATGCTTGGTTTATTTATTTAGCACGTGAAGCATGAATAGAACAGATAAGCAATTCTCCACACAATCTCTTGAATAAACTAATGTTACTCCCAATGAAAACACTGAACAGGCAGCTATGTTCTTCAGTTGACCTTTAAATCTAGATTCTATTTTTCTTAAAGGGATTTCAAAAGGGCTTGAAGGAGGACTTCATGCTTACATCATCTGTGCTCTTAGTTATCTCAGATGTTTTCACACAGATGTTAAGCCTAGATTGCCACTGAAGCAACCACCCTAAGACCACCCAAATGGTTTTGCCCAATCAATTGTATAGACCAGGGATCAGCAACCTGCAGCTCTGGAGCCGCATGTGGCTCTTTCATCCCTCTGCTGAGCCTGCCTGTCGCCAGTTGGCTCCACAATTGATAGAGCTTTTGGTTAGGACAGGTAGAGGGAAAAGTACGCTGTGCTAGGAGATTCTATGGTGGGGATAGGTGGTGGGTACCAGACTTCTGATTGGCAGAGGAAAAAGGACACCGTGCTAGGAGAAGACTCTGTGGTGGGGGAACCGGACTTCAGTCGGCTCCAGAATTGATCGGGGGGCTTCCGGTTAGGATCTTTGTGGCTCTTTGAGTGTTTAAGGTTGAGGACCCCTGGTACAGACAATCACCAGAAGACGACCACCTTATGCAACAGTCAGTTAAGAGACGGTGAATTTCAAGAGTCTGGCCATTTCACCAAGAGCACAACGGCACCCCAGAAATACCTTTGCAGCCACTTCAGCGCTGATCTCCTCTTGGGTTTCGGCAAGTCGTTTTTTAGCCAGCTCTGTTCTTCTATCACACTCAGCAATGAAAGATTCCAAGTGGTCCATTGCCTGATTGTATAGAAACAGTCAGTGCTAATGTTAGAAAGCCATTCTTGACATGTCCTTATTTCAGTGATAAAAAAAATCAAAGGATGAAGGCAGCATGAAAGGCCCATGTGAAATTGATTCTCTTCAACGCAGAGCCTTATTTCTCTTTACTTCTTGTTGTCACTTCAAAAAAGAAAGGTAATTCAAGAGATGGAAAACAAGAGATTTTCTTCTGAAGAACAGGAAACGTTACGTATAAAACTTTTAACCTAACAATGTTGCAGCACCCTTATCACAACTTTATAATATCGGTTAAGGACTGACTGAACACAGCAACAATAGAAAGATGAAAAACAGTGAAACAAATAAAAGGGAATAATAAATAAAATAACATAATAAAATACCACCACCACTCCCAGTGACAACGTATCACATGAGCCATTTAATGGGCTGCATCCCACTCTGTGTTTAGTTGTAAAGGACTACTTTTTTTATTCATCTCATTACAATAAAGTGTGTAACATTAAGTAACCATCTAGCAGCCACAGATCTGCCTAGCTATGAACGTGCTAAGTGTTTTGCACAGGCAACACAATAGCACTTATGCCTACTGCAATAATGCTACATAACAGAGATATCAAACGGCTGCCCGTCCTTGTATCTGTTTATTATTATCAAAATGGAGAGCACTTACATCCAGCTCAAAGAACAGGTCCCTCTCTTTGCTTGCAATCTCGTAATCTGCTCTCAGGGCCAAATCGTGAATCTTTGTGCACTCTCCAAGGTCCATACGCTATTGAAGAAGAAGAAAAAAAGGATAGGAGACAATATCATCTGAAAATCCATCGTACCACCACATGCAAAAGATACAACCACTCGTGATTAGCAAAGGAATCAATCAGCTGCTCAATTTGTTTCATCTTCCAAAGAGTATCGTACAGAAAGGGTATCCCACTACAAAAGAACCATAAACATATTGGGAATCTTAATACTTCAGAAATGTTTTTCTACACAAACTAGGGGACTGTAATTTCAACCAAAATACAGGATCATAGAGCTCAATAATTTTATAGAGTTCCTTTGGGATGTATACTTCTCATTTTTGATCATCTAATTAGAGTACTGGATGATATATATATCCTATATATCCATATATATCCATATATATCCATATATATATATATGTCATACCAGGAAGTGTGACCTTCCTCCCATATTTGGGCATACCAGGGGTTGTGACTTTAAATACATACATACATACATACATACATACATACATACATACATACACACACACACACACACACAGTAAAAATATTGGGTTTCTGTCGTGATGGACTCTTGTGACGAGCCGATTGACAGATGATGGAAGCAGTTAGCTTCCTCCCATAATTGGGGCTTACCGGGGTTGTAAAAATTTAATAGATACTTCACCCTGGCTTCGCTGATAACGAATAAGAGCCTGTGGCCTAATGGCTAAGATCTCTGCCTAGTATGTAATATAGCCCAGGTTCAAATCCCAGTAAGGGTATGGCTAGCTGATAAGAGCTAAATAGCTTGAAATAGATCTATACTAGTCTCCCTTTATTTATTTATCAGCACAAATAAAAAAAACAACAACATACATATACATATATATACATATATATACATACACACACACACACACACACACACATATATATATATACACACAAACACACAAACACACACACATACATACATATGTATATGTATATACACAAACACTTTTGAAAATGACTCCGAAGCTTCATGTAACCCAAACAAACAGCATCGTATTACAAAGGGCTGGTTCTCTCTTCTGGGTTGCAGTTCACTTGATATGATTTGAGCTCCTGCCTCTTAAAAGGACACTTCTTTCTCTATCAGCAGCAGCAACAAATTATTTTTTTTTGTACATTTTCTCAAATTGTGATGGCCTATTATATTTTTATTGCCTTTTAGAAATGTTTTAATATTGTCACACCACATTCGATCGCCATTGTAATACATACATATTTTAAAGTTAGTACTTTAAAGTATGAAAGTTAAATAAAGTTGAACATGTTTAAAAGTTCGTATTTCTCAGATATCAGAGCTTGCAACGGGACAGCAATTTCTCTTTTGATTTAGGGACACAGTTCTGCATATTCCAAGTGTGAAACCAATCGCTTCTTCCAACTTTGTGCCCTCCAGAAATTATTGACTTTGAGTCCTATACAGCAGTGGTCTCCAACCTTGGCAACTTTAAGACCTGTGGACTTCAACTCCCAGAGTTCCTCAGCCAGCTTTGCTGGCTGAGGAACTCTGGGAGTTGAAGTCCAACAGGTCTTAAAGTTGCTAAGGTTGGAGACCACTGCTATACAGGTACTCCTCAACTTACAACAGTTTGTTTTAGAGACTGTTCAAGGTTAGAACACTTGGGGGGAAAGTGACATGACCATTTTTTACACTTACGACTGTTGTAGCATCTGCATGGTCATGCGATCAAAATTTGGACACTTGGCAATTGGTTCTTCTTATTTTATGACATCTGCAGTATCCCGGGGTTATGTGATTTTTTTTTTTTTTTTGCCGACCCTTCTGACGAGTAAAGTCAATGGGGAAACCATATTCACTTACCTGTGGCAAGAGAAGTCATAAAATGGGGCAAAACTCAACTGTCTCACTTAGAAACAGCGGGCTCAATTGTGGTCCTAAGTCGAGGACTACCTGTGCCTCTATCCATCACGGCCACTAACCACAACAACTGGGAAATCTCGGGAGTGGCAACTGAATACTCTGTCAAGGACCTGGGAGTCCTCATTTCTAATGATCTAAGTGGCCAGAGCAGCATTGCCAAAAAGGCATTAAGAGTTGTTAACCTAATTTTGTGAAGCTGCTTCTCTGGTCACATGGTATTGCTAACTAGAGCATACAAAACCTTTGCCAGTCCAATTCTTGAATACAGCTAGTTCGCCTGGAACCCACACTGTATATCAGACATTAACATGATTGAGTGGGTTCAGAGGTATTTCACGGGAAGAGTCCTCCATTCCTCTACTCACAATAGAATTCCCTATGCCACCAGGCTTGAAAGTTTGGGCTTGGACAATCTGGAACTACGCCATCTACGGTCCAATCTAAGCATAGTCTGCTACAACGTCTTGCCTGTCAATAATTTCTTCAGTTTCAACCACAATAATACACAGGCAAATAATCGATACAAACTCAAGGTAAAGTGCTCCAAACTCGATTGCAAAATATACGACTTCAGCAACAGAGTGGTCAGTCCCTGGAATGCTATACCTGACTTCATCGTTACATCCTCAAACCCTCACAGCTTCAACCTCAAACTGTCTACCATGGACCTCACCCCATTCTTTTAAAAGGGCCGTAAAGGGGGCGTGCATAAGCCCACCAGTGTGCCTACCGTCCCTATCTTACTGTCCCCATTTATCTGTATTTACTTCCTTTGTTCATCTTCATGTTCATACCTATACTTGTTGTCTTGTACCTGTTTGACAAACGAACTAACAGATATAGCGAAAGGAGCAGGCTGAGGAATGCTGACATAAAACAGTGAGCAAAACGAGTGTGGTGAGAAAGAGGACTTACCGTCCCTGCTAAAATATCGTGAGGGCAACAGTCTAGAAGATGGCTCTTGCAGACCCGTTCATCTGTAAACTTCACCCTTTGTCTGGTTTCATCTCCTGAAATTCATTTTGGGTTATAAATATGAAATATTGTTACACGTTGACGAAGCCGAGTAAATTACGGTACGTTTCATTTTGCTTCATTATGCAGATACAATTCATTCACGAACCCCAGAACTGATCGGAAAATTATAAAGGGTTAAGTTATAGGTTTTCTTTTTTACTTTTTCTTTCAACAGCTGAGAATCAAACTAGGCACAGCATTTCATATCACGTGCACCGCTAAAAACGGTGCTGACCATAATTACATCGACAGTCACGATATTTACATTTAAAAAACAAAAACACACACACACAATCTTGGGTCCAGACCACGGAAGATCTTTTCTACAGAGAAAACAAAAGTTCGGAAAACCAAAACCCATTCTAGCTGAAGGCCGTGAATCACACCCAGAAATTTTACTAGGCAGCCATTTATGAATCATGTGTCTTTTTTATTAAATACCAATGATTCATACGTATTAACACATATTGAATGTCTAAAGGCTACCGGACTTTTCTCTAAAAAGTGATAATTGTCTTATGCCTCCCTTTTTCCCACCCTCATTTGGGAGCCATTTAAAACAAGCAAAAAAAAAAAAATTAGTTGATACACACTGCGAGCTCCAACACATACAATACCCATCTGCATTCTTCAAGACCTCAGCTGCAGAATTTTATGCCCGCTGTTGAAAAGTTTTAAAGGAAAAGTTTTCTTGCCCAAACCTGCAGTAAGGAAGTCAGGGGAATGATACATAAAAAGTAAAGGCAAAGTGGTAATGGTATGTGACAATTGTTCTTAAAAAGCTAGTCTGTGTATGATTATAGATCAGGATTTGCAAGCATCCGGTTGTGTCTACTGAAAATGTTTTTTTCTCTCTCTCTCTTTCCTTCTTTTCTAAACTATACTTTTAAAGTTACTTGTGAAAAAAAGCAGCAAACACTTTTTTTTTGTTATAACAGCTTTAAAAATTGGTTGTGACTCACGGCTCGATGAACATGAGGCTTTTCTGCAACTCCCTTGCAGATTGAGGTAGGCAGGCAAAGATACACTGAACCTTTATAAATAAAATAGAGGGGCCACAATTGTTCAGTTTGTATGAAATAAAAATATGGGAAGCAATTAAAAAAAACAACTCAAATTACACAAAGAAAGAACGAGCACTTTATTCATTTACGAAACCAAGTGCAAAAAGTTATCTGTAGGATTTTTGCAAAGGTGCCAGACTTTCAGTGGCTGATTTCCAGTAGGGAAGCAAATACAAACTTTGTCAGTAATGCACAGCTTTTCAAGGGAAATATATATACATTATATATATATATATATTTCTGGGGCACATATTAAAGCCCTGTTTCCATGCAGAACAGGCCTACCTTCGTGTTTTGTTTTTTACACACGAAGCCTTAGGTCTACAGGCGAGTCTACAAAAGAAAAGCCTCACCACGTAAAACCAGAAGTCGGGCTTTTAACTCATGGCGTAGAGTTCCAGCCGACGTATCTGGGGTGTATAAAGCCTTATGTCTTATAGGCAGTTTCAATGGTCCAAGTTATAAAAAATCAGCGTTAATATGTATTCCCTGCCAACCCTTTCCAGAAAGCCCTATAAAACATACAGCGTACACCAAATCCCATGTCATTTCTAAAGCCCAATTGTCCCCCTTCATACCATCTGTACCCATGTTTTATATCCCTGAGCAGATGTTTCCAGGCATCAGATGTTACATCAAGAACCCCACCACCTGCTTGAGCAGGTAGCTGGACTCAGGTAGCAAGAAGATGGGATGACGCAGGTGCCAGGGGGGACCTGTCTATCCTGCTTGAGCACCTGTCACCAGGAGCCGAGCTGAAACCCATTTTGCCACCCATGTTACTAGGACTAATGCCACCTACACTGGCCAGGCTGCTACACTGACAAACCGGCCTGACTGGTTTGCCATTCAAAAGCTGCCTTTGTTTTGCTCTCATGTTTAGTTTCCTTTTGGCTGAAGATGGGCTGCATAAACCCAAACAAGAACTTTGCCAAAGGCTAAAGTCCATTTCTGGGCATTTGGTTGCTACCACAATGCCTGTTGGAAAGCGCATTGGAAGAGCACCGAAAACAGCAGCTCTCCCTGATCTTTCTTCCCCCTCCAACCATTCTAAATTACAGGCAGTCCTCGACTTACGACCATTCGTTTACTGGCTGTTCGGAGCCACAATGGCCCTTACGACTTAGAACCATTTTTTTCACACTTTTATTACCGCTCCAGAATCCCCGCGCAGTCACGTGATCAAAACTCACAATGCTTGGTGACTGGCTCATATTTATGACGGCTGCCATATGCCTGGGTCACGGGATCCCCATTTGCGACCTCCTGACAGGCAGAGTCAATGGGGAAGGCCAGATTCACTTCACAACCGTGCGGCTAACTTAACGACGGCAGTGATTTCACTTAAGAAGCACAGCAAGAAAGGTTGCCAAAAGGGCAGACCCTTATTTAACAACTGCCTTGCTTAGCAAGGGAAACATGCTCCACTGTGGTCGTAAGTCGAGGACTACACTGACACTGTGGATTTGGAAGCTCTGCTAAGCTGGCATACTTAATACCACCAACTCAAGTAGAAGGGGTCCTTCTCTTTTCAAGTGACATTCCCCTACCTGCAGCAACAGGGGGCCTTTAATGGGTGGCTGGACAGAGGGATTACATTTTTATACCACCCATCTTTCCTATGAGGTGACGCTGGCTGCTTTCCCTATTTCCAGAGCCTTTCTCATTTATTTATTTATTTAAATTTATTTCTTGGATTTAGATAGCTGGGTAGGCAGATCAAACCCCAGGCTGGCATTTTAGGCTGAGGGGGGTGTGTGTGTTTCCCCTCCCCTCAACCTCCCAGGCAGAACCAACCCAAGGGCTCCAGCCAGGTAACCTGTGTTAATCACAAAATCCCCCTCCCCAATTAAAATAAATAAAAAATAAATGTCTTTTCTAATTTTTTTTTAAAGGGAAGCTCTTGATCCTCCACACAGCCTTCTCCAGCCCTGGAATGCCTTCAGGGGTTCACCCTCAGGGGAACCCCAAAATCAACAGCACGGGTATTATTTGGGGGGGGATTTCTATCTATCTATCATCTATATAATGAAGGTAGCTAGATAGGCTAGATAGAATAGATAAGATAAAGATAGATTAGATAAGATAGCTAGATAGATATAGATGCTATAGATTTAGATAGCTGGATATAGATAGCTAGATATATAGATGATATAGATAGCTAGATTAGATATAGATGATATAGAGATATAGATGATATAAATGAGATAGATTAGATGTAGATGATATAGATTTAGAGATAGATTAGATATAGATAAATATATATACATACATAGAGGTGAATATTTAGACAGACGATAGATAGATAAGATATCGATATATATAGAGATATAGATATTAATGATATATATAGATGGATATAGATTAGATACAGATGATATAGATTTTGAGATAGATGATAGATAGATATGAGATATAGATACATAGATAAGAGATAGTTACATATAGACAGACGGTACATAGATAGATGATAGATAGATGGGAGGGGGTTGTATAGAGAAGCAATGGCTGCCTGTCCCTGACAAGGGGAGGAAATACTTCGTCGGACCAAGCAGGGAAGCCCAGCAAAGGCGGACAGCGACCGGGGAGGGGGGGGGATGTCGGGGGAACGAGAAGCGCGACCAAAAGGAGCTGGGGGAGGGGAGAGGCGGCGGCGGCGGGTCGCCTCATCCGGGCCTCGCCTCGAAAGCGTCCACGGCGGAGCCGGAGGGCGCGGCCTTCCATCTTTGCTTTCCTTCCTTCCTTCCTGCAGGCCCCCGCCTCGCCCGCCACAACTCACCGTCCCGGGCCGTGCCCATCAGCTGGTCGAGCAGCGCTCGCATCTGGGCCTGGGCCGACATGGCGGCGGCGGCGGCGAAGGGACTCGCGTCTCCTTGGTAACGGCGGGAGGGGGGAGAGAGAGTGGGGGAAGAAAGGGAGGGAGGCCCCGGGCGCGAGCGGCTCTTAACGGCCTCCTGGCGTCGCCTTGCCGCCGCAAAGCACGACGGGAGATAGGAAGAAGAAGAACAAGAAGAAGAAGCAAAAAAAAAGAGGGCGGAGCGGCAGAGGGGACGCGAGAGAAAGGAAGCCGGAAGGCGGCGGTGATGACGTCACCGCGCTCGTCCGCTTCCGTTCCCGGCCAACGTCGACGCCGCCTGGAGGCCAAGATGGCGGCCTTCCTTTGGCAGAGGCTTTCGGGAGTTGTAGTTTCGGCCCTGCCCGAGTTCATGCAGGGCCGGGGAATTGTGGAGTTGAAGTCCACATAGCTTAAAATTGTGAATTTAGTGTGCTTTGTGAAGGCAGACTTCATAAATCATAATAAACACAAACTATAGTTAAGTTTAGATTGAATTGGCCAGAAGTACTTGGTTTTTTTTAATACTTTAAAAATATATTTATTTCTTAATGTGTGCATTTTGGGCAATCACTTTTGCCTCTCAATGCATGTGCATATTTTGACCTGTATAAACACATTTTATATCTCCAAAAATACTGCACATTGAGCGTATCGTTAGCCCAGTTTTTTCTTGTAGGAGACATTTTTTGTGTGCGTTTAGTTGTTTATTGTATTTAGAAATTGCCCATTTCCTGATTCTGGGTGTATGTTTTAAGCTTCAAAAAATAACTCACAAAATTGTATTACAATTGTCTCCAACACAAAATTATATTTTATTGCATTGGTATACTTGGCTTATACATTTGAGAAATACTGTAAAGAGATTTATTTATTTATTTATTTATTATTTCGTTCAAGCATGTATTAAGACAACATATACATGTATAAAGATGATTTTGTATACATGAAATGGATACGAATAAAAAGAAACATTGGGACAAGGATGGTAGGCAGTACATGGGAAAGTGTGTGTGTGTGTGTTGTTGTTTTTTAAAGAATTGTGCTGTAGGAATGCAACCAAGAATCAACTTCTTGGTTGTGTGGGAAGTTATCATCCAGCCCTCTCCCAGAAAAATGAAATATCCTAGGAAATATTGAAAAGGCAGAATATTTCTCTGGATATGAAAAGAAAGAAACATGTTTTAAAAAACAGAATAGTTGCCTGTAGCTTCCTGCCCATCCCCATTGTTAATGGGCCATTAAGAAGGCCAAGCTAGTCCCCTTTACATAATAAAGACTTCTCCACTGCAGCCCCAGGGGGGATGGGAGTAAAGGCATGATAATATTGGTCCTTTACTCAACTGACCACATGGCATCTGAGAACTCAACTAAACCTGGATTCAAAACACAGCCCAGAGCGTTGCCCCTGCATGGCCCTATGGGAGTCTGACAACCAATCAGAATACATTTCTTACATAGGAACAGGAAACAGAGAGGTGGGACTGAACAGGTTATAAAAAGCCTAGCAAGCCCCTCCCTCAGCCCTTCTCTTCTCCACCAACATTGAAGCATGTGATCACCTTTTCTGTTCAGGGCTCAAGCCATGTGGTCCTGTCCACCAATAAACCATCTTTCCAAGCAGCCTCCATGTCTCCAGTGTCTTTTTCCCCCACTTGGAGCTGAACCCAGAAGGACATTTCTTTCATCAGTTGATTTCATGCAACAGATGTACATTTGCTGGAAGAAGCGTAAAAAAAGATAAATTTCTATTCTATCGAGCAAAGGAAATGGCAGCCCATGCAAAGGGGTGAGGCCACTCCAGTTGCGCTAGTATAAATAATCCTCGACTTACATGATGGGCTGGCTGCTAAAGCAAGGTCATGGCACACACTTGAATTTAAATCAGGAAGACTGTAATTCTGGGGGTCTGTCTGGCAAGAACAAAGAATGCTTATCAACAAGAAATATCCCTGTGTAAAGCTTGTAGCAATTATGGGTAGCTAGAAAGCTGATAAAAATTAATAACGATTGGACAACTTGCAGACCTCAGCCAAAAGTTAGCAATGGAGATGGCCTGCAGCAAATGAAATGTCTATTAGATAATTCCTGGAGCATTCATTAGCCAAGGCTTAGGAATGGGACAGCTGTAGACCAATAGAACAAATTGTAGAATTATTACGAAAATGTTTATTAGATGATATTCCTTATTATTTCACCTTGTCCCACCTTCTCCTTTGGTGAAAATGTATAAATCTTTCTTAATCCTTTGTTCTGGGTTCTTGGCCTTTTGACCAAGAACCCTTTTCATTGGAGAACTCCAATAAAAAGCAACCAGAAAACCTGCACCTCGTGTCTGGCTTCTATCATTGGCTTCGGCACCCGGCTCAGACCCGAATTGGGGACAACACTGGATGTATGTTTTAAGCTTCAAAAACAACTCCAACACATTTTATTGCATTGGTATACTTGCTTGATTATACATTTGGGAAATACTGTAAGAGATTTATTGTTTATTTATTTATTTCATCAAGCATGTATTAGACTATATAATTTCTTCTAAGAAAGAAAGAAAGTAAGAAGGAAAGAAGGAAAGAAGGAAGGAAGGAAGGAAGGAAGGAAAGAAAGAAAGGAAAGAAAGAAAGAAAGAAAGAAAGAAAGAAAGAAAGAAAGAAAGAAAGAAAGAAAGAAAGAAAGAAAGACCTCCCTTTCTAGCACCTTAAAGTTTACAGGACATGAAATTAATTTTGAAGGAACCAGGTTAATCTCCAAAACAGAACACTTCAATAAGAGAATAATTATGGAAGCCATCGAAATAGAGAAACACCCCCACAACATGAATAAACGTGAAGATACCACCCACCTACCAGACATTTGGAAACCAGCCCTAGTCAACAAACGAGCCCCACCCACCACCCAGGCCGTTACAACACGAAACAACAACAGACGAGCAGTCCTCGACTTACAGCAGTTCATTTGGTTACTGTTCAAAGTTACAATGGCACTGAAAAGAACAACATGTCCATTTTTCACACTTACGACCATTGCCGCATTCCCCATAAATCAAAATTCAGATGTTGGCAACTGACTCGTATTTATGACAGTTGCCATGTCCACGCTGATCCCCTTTTTGCGACCTTCTGGAAAAAAAACTCAGTGTGGAAGCCAGATTTATTTAACAACTGTGTTTACTAAACTTAACAAACTGCAGCGATTCACTTAACAACTCTGGCAAGAAAAGTTGTAAAATGGGGCAAAAACTCACTGAACAAATGTCTCACTTAGCAACAAAAATTGTGCTCAATTGTGGTCGTAAGTCGAGAACTGCCTGAAAATTCCTGCTTGCTGGACTGGTGATAGGATCTCCTAAACTCATACCTTAAAATGTGTAGCTCTGATCTTAGACAGCAGAGGTCAGTAAGCATTTACGATGCTCCAAGCCTCCTTTAGCCGTCAGCGAGGACAAATGAACACTTATTACAGCATAAACTTTCTGCAAACTGTCCGAAATCCCCGCTGGGGGTTGTGGAAAATCATTCACAGTTTATAAAAATCTAAGATAGCCTTCTCTAACCCAGAGTTTCCCAGATCAGCACCTCTTCACTAAGATGAACCTGGAACTATGGACCCAACTGGTTGGGGATGATGGAGACTGTAATCTAATGGGTGGTGGATAGACTGAAATAATGAAATGAGGGAGGGAGTCTCAGATATTGCTAACCCAGATTTTTGGAAGGGGATCTTTTTTGAAGAGCAACCAAGATTATTAAGGGACTGGAGGCTAAAACATACGATGAAGGGTTGCAGGAACTGGGCATGGCTAGTCTAGTGAAGAGAAGGACCAGGGGAGACAGGATAGCAGTCTTCCAATACTTGAGGGACTGCCACAGAGAGGAAGGGGTCAAGCTAATTATTGGAGGCAAGATGCTGACTCTGTAAACCGCTTAGAGAGGGCTGTAGAGCACTGTGAAGCGGTATATAAGTGCTCTTGCTATCCTTCAGCAATATCTATAGTATCTATAGCTTCTTTTTCTAGGTATGTCTAGTCTAATGAAGAGAAAGACTAGAGGTGACATGATAGCACTCTTCCAATATCTGAGGGGCTCCCACAGAGAAGAGGGAGGTCAACTTGATGATGAAGATGTGGAGACTCTAGAAAGAGTGCAGAGAAGAGCAACAAAGATGGTGAGGGGACTGGAGGCTAAAACATGTGATGAATGATTGTAGGAACAGGGCATGGCTAGTCTAGTGAAGAGAAGGACCAGGGGAGACATGATAGCAGTCTTCCAATATTTGAGGGGCTGCCACAGAGAGGAGGGGGGTCAAACTATTTTCCAAAGCACCTGAAGGCCAGACAAGGAATAATGGATGGAAACTGCACAAGGAGAGATTCAATGTGGAATTAAGGAGAAATTTGGCAGAGACTGGATGGCCATCTGTCAGAAATGGTGTTGGATCTCCTGCTTGGGTGGTGGTTGGACTACATGGTCCCTTCCAACTCTGCTAATCTGTATCTCTACCTCTGAGGATGACCTGAGCTGTTTGTGTATGTTCCTGTCCAGGTAGCTCTCTTTCTTCTTCGATTTTTCACATTGTCCATCTTTTAAGCCATCTTAAAAGATCATCATTTTGAGTCATCTTAAAAGATCACCAGAAAACCAAATACAAGCTCGGCAGATATGACCTCGTAGAGGACCCTCACTCAGTCAATGATCTAGGAGTACTGATCTCAAACATTTAAACCCCAGAGCTCACTGTAATAGCATTGCAAGAAAAGATTTAAAAGTTGTTAACCTAGTTTTGTGAAGCTTCTTCTCTGGTAACATTGTACTGCAAACTAGGACATTCAAAACCTTTGCCGGACCAATTCTCGAATACAGCTCGTCTGCTTGGAATCCACGCTATATCGGACATTAATACAATCGAGTGAGTCCAGAGCAGTTGCAGGCAGTACACCCCGTACGGGCATACCAGTACCTGCCCAGAGCACTGGGTACCGTTCTGGTACGGTGCTCCAGAGGGCCCACCAGCCTGCCCGTCGTCCTTACCTGTCAGTGGTGGGTTCTGGATCCTGTTGCAACCGGTAGGGTTGCAACGGGGCCCAGCGTCCACTATATGAACGTATGCAGTAAGCTCGCAGCACACATGCAAACACGTGCATGCGTCTTTACTTCATCCGACGCCTCCGCAAGCCTCTGTGATGTTCCAGTTGCTTGGCGGAGCATTGCGCAGGTGCTGTGCACTCCGTGCATGGAAGTGCCGAAGAGCTCAAATACAGGTAAGGAGCTTGGGTGGGCAGGTGGGCTCTCCGGAGCACCATACTGGAACGGTACCCGGTGCTCCGGGCAGTCACTGGTACGCCCGTACTGGGGCATACTGCCTGCAACCCACCACTGTTATCTGTCTTTAAACTCTTTGGTGCTTCCATGCATGCACACAGCACATACAACGCCTGCGCAATGCTCCGCTGAGCAGCTGGAGCATCGCGGAGGTGTCACTGGAGCGTAGGACATACGTGCATGCTACGCGCATTCATATGGAGGATCCGGAACCCACTGGTCCCACTGGTCCAGAGGTATTTCACGAGAAGAGTCCTCCACTCCTCTGCTCACAACAGAATCCCTTGTGCCACCAGGCTTGAAATTTTGGGCTTGGACAATCTGGAACTGCACCACCTACAGTATAATCTAAGCACAGCACACAAAATTGTGCTACGACGTCCTATCTGTCAATGACTACCTCAACCTCAGTAATACACGGGCAAACCTTTGAAGTAGTTTTTAAGTCCATATCTTGGATGGGGGGGTTGTAGTTTTGCCTCTTGGTGCTTTTGGGATTTGCTAATATGAGCTAGCATTGTTGTGGCATCTCTTTCAGGCTCCGTGGACCTTGGGTGATCATCTCCAAGGTGGCAGCTGGCCCACTGAAGGGGCAATTGAATTCAGAGACTATAGTTTGCGATAAAGGCTGGAATTAAGTCTAGCTCTGAAGAATATCAACCTAAAGTTCAAACCGCAAGAGAAGGTAAGACATATTCTCAACCTGGACAACTTAAAGATGTCTGGATTCAACTCCCAGAATTCCCCAACACAAAATTGTCTGCTTACAATGTCTTACCTCCACTAGACCGATTAGATCCCACAGATTAGGCCTCCTCCGAATTCCATCCGCCGGCCAGTGTCGACTGGCGACCACTCGGAGGAGAGCCTTCTCTGTGGCTGCTCCGACCCTCTGGAATGAACTCCCAGAGATTCGGACCCTCACCACCCTCCAGGCCTTCTGCAAAGCCCTTAAAACCTGGCTGTTCCGACAGGCCTGGGGCTAAAGAGCTGTTGCCCCCGTCTCGAATGGTATGACTGTTGTGTGTTTTAAATTATGTAGTGTTATGCTTTGTTTTTTTAAAATTTTTGTCTGTATTCCCCTTTCCTGGTTGAGTTGTGAGCTGCTCTGTCCCCCCTTCGGGGGGAAAGGGCAGCATATAAATGTAATAAATTGAATTGAATTGAATTGAATTGAATTCTTCAGTTTCAACCTCAATAATACATGGGCAAACAATCGATACAAACTCAAGGTAAACGCTCCAAACTCAATTGCAGAAAATACGACTTCAGCAACAGAGGGGTCAACGCCTGGTCAATGCTCTACCTGACTCCGTATTTGCATCCTCAAATCCGAAGAACTCCAACCTCAAATTGTCTACTGTGTACCACACCCCATTCCTAAGAGGTCCGTAAAAGGGGCGTGCATAAGCCACCAGCATGCCTACCATCTCTGTCCTCCTGTCCCCAATTATTCGTACCCATTTCCTGTGTTCATCTTTATGTTCATACTTACACCTGTTATCTTTTACATGTTTGACAAACTAAATAAAATAAACAAACAAACAAACGAATGAATGAATCCTTTGCTTTCTCATCTCAGCGCCCCCAAAATAGCAACCAGGACTTGGTTGGAGTAAGGGACTTCTACTTGCACCCTAAACGTGAACTTGGCCTCTTCTTCTCGGCCTCCATGCCAGAAAAAAAAATCAATAGCTCCAATATGTTAGCACTCCAAACAAGCTCCAATATTACACGGCCATTAACCCCACAAGCACTTAGTTATCTTCTGCCCATTAGGCGGAACACCAGGTTGCAGCTTTCTACATGCTCGTATTCACCAGTGTTGTAAAATAAAAAAAGAAGAAGACCCTCGCAAGGGCACGCAACTCTGAGATCAGTAACGGAGGGTTAAACATGTTGCCCATTTTTTATTTATGTATCTTTAAGTCTGCCGTATTGGGCCAAAGGAAGGCTGAGCGTCGAAGAATCGATGCTTTCGAATTGTGGTGTTGGAATTATTTATTTATTTATTTGTCTTGTATGCCGCGCACTCCCGAAGGACTCCGGGCGGCTCACAAAAGACAAGGGAAAGGGGGGAACGAGACAAAGACAACATATTAAAAACAAAACCAACATTCACAATTTCTGTGGAGGTAGATGCTTCTCAGCTCCCCCCAGCCTGCTGGAACAGCCAGGACTTGGTGGCTTTGCGGAAGGCCGGGAGGGTAGTAAGGATCCGGATCTCAACAGGGAGCTCGTTCCAGAGGGCCGGAGCTGCAACAGAGAAGGCTCTCCCCTGGGGAGTCGCCAGCCGATATTGGCTGGCAGATGGAATCCGGAGGAGACCCAACCTGTGCGATCTAATTGGTCTGAGAGAGGTAATCGGCAGGAGGCAGTCTCTCAGGTACCCAGGTCCGATGCCATGTAGGGCTTTATAGGTAGCGACCAGCACCTTGAAGCGGATTCGGAGACTAATAGGTAGCCAGTGCAGCTTGCGGAGGATAGGTGTAACGTGGGTGTACCTTGGTGAATCCCTTGGACTGGAAGTAGATCCAATCAGCCGATCCTAAAGGAATTCAGTCCTGACTGTCCTTTGCAGCAGCACTCACCAACTGGTGAGAAAATTTTGGTGGTTCGCAGAAAATTTATTTGCATTTTTTATATTGCACGCAATCAGGGGTCCTCAAACTACGACCCTTGGGATGGATACGTGCAATGAACGCTTGTGCTGCTGCAGAGTCTCCCCCTTTGGGGTCTTTTTGTGGGGGTTGGAGAGGGGCAGAAATTCTGACTTGGGGTCTGCTTCATCCTCCTGGTGAGGGGCTTTGGGCAAAGGCTGGAGGGAAGCGTTGTTGGTGGCAAAGAGCCAGAGGGGCTCATTCCAGTGGGACTGCATCATGGCCTGGAACTGGTTGACCATCTCAGCCCGCTGAGCCTCCAGGCGCCGGTCCCTGGCCTTGCACTCCCACAGGTCTTCCCTCCGCTTGGAAAACCTATGCTGGTAGTCCTCAGTGAGATGCTTCTGCTGAGCCTCCTTCTCAGTCAGATACAATTGGAATTGAGCGAGCTGTTTTGCCAACTTTTTCTCCTGGTGGCTGCTTAGCTCCAGCAACTGCTTCCTGTTGGGGCCCTAAGGAGCCTGGGTGGGCAGGCAAGGAGTGGCTGGGAGGGGAGGGGCGAGTAGAGGCCAGCAAGGTGCCCCTTGACATGAGTGACATTGAGTTGGCCACGCCCACCCAGCCGGTCATTAGGCAGATCATATTAGTGGACCGCGTGATTTAAAACTATGAATTTAGTGGTCCCCGAGGTTCGAAAGGTTTCCAGCTTAGTGTCCCCCTCCCTGGCGCGGAGGGTTCTCACGGACCACCAGTTGTTGACCACTATTCTAGGGGGTGGCTCACCTGCAAGATTGGCAGAAGGAGCCCACTTTTCAAACCCACTGCTTTGCACAAAAGGGACGGAAGGTCTGGTCCCCTCACCCTTAAGAGGTGCATCCGGGTTTCTTTTCCGCCGGTGCCCTTTGCACAAATGACGTGCAAAACTCAGCCCCATGTGGGAGTACTTTGTCTTCTCCAAACATTGCCGCTGGCAGCCCTCCGGCCTCTCCCGCAGCAGCTATCGAGGCCATTTGCAGACTCGACAAACAGATCCGAGCAGCAGCTGATAAGGCTGTCGTTGCTCTTCCAATATGCTCTTCCGTGACGTCACCAAGGCCGCTTCTGATTCCACGGTGCACAAACCCACCAGGCTGATCTTTCAAGACCTTTCGGGGTCGATCAGGAACTTTCAGATCCCTTCTGAGTCTAGTGGGGTAGATCATCTAATATTTTTTAAATGACAGGCAGTGCTCGAATTACGACTTGCAAGGGAGCACAAAATTGCTCTTGCCAAGCGAGACGGCTGTTCAGGGAATTTTGCCCCCTTTTACGACTTCTCTTGCCAAAGTGGTAAAACGAATCACTGCAGTTGTTAAGTTGGTAACAGAGCTGTCCAGCAATTCTGACTTCCCCACTGTAAGTGTGGTTGTAAGCGTGAAAAACACCCTTTTTTGAGTGCCTTCACTGTAACTTCCAATGGTCACTAAATGAATAGTGGTAGTTCAAGTCCTCAATTGCATTTGGTGACCATTTGCAGTTGCGGGTAGTCCTCGACTTATAACGCAGTTCATTCTGACAACTGTTGCAACATCCCCGTGGTCAGGTGCTCAAAATTCAGTCGCTTGGCAACTGGCTTGTATTTATGACGATTGTGTTGCCCTGGGATCATGCGATCCCCTTTTGCGACCTTCTGACAAGCAAAGTCAATGGAGGAACAGATTCACTTAACAACCGTGCAGAGGTGGGTTCCTACCAGTTCGCACCTATTCGGTAGAACCGGTTCGTCAAATCTACCGGACCGGTTAGAAGAGGTTCCACCAGTGGACCCAGAAAGCAGGCCACACCTACAGAAGAGGTTCCAAATTTTTTTGAAACCCGCCACTGGCAAGGATCTTGTAACTTGACAGCTTTAAGACTTGCATGCTTCAATGCCAGAGTTTCTGAATAGCTACTTGGACCGACCTAAGTACTAATTCATAATTTCATATCCGGTCACATGGGTGGCAAGCCACTCCCACAAAGGAGGCCACACCCACAGAGTAGGTTCCAACAATTTTTGAAATCCACCACTGCAACAGTGCCACTAGCTTAATGACTGCAGTGGTTCACTTAGAATAGAGTTGGAAGGGACCTTGGAGGTCTTCTAGTCCAACCCTCCACTTAGGCAGGAAACCCTACACCACTTCAGACAAATGGGTGTCCAACATCTTCTTAAAAAGTTCCAGTGTTGGAGCATTCACCACTTCTGGAGGCAAGTTGTTCCACTGATGAATTGTTCTCACTGTCAGGAAATTCCTCCTTAGTTCTAAATTGCTTCTCCCTTTGATTAGTTTCCACCCATTGCTTCTTGCCCTCAGGTGCCTTGGAGAATAGTTTGACTCCCTCTTCTTTGTGGCAGCCCTTGATATATCAAAACACTGCTATCATGTCTCCCCTAGTCCTCCTTTTCATCAAACTAGACATACCCAGTTCCTGCAACCGTTCTTCATATGTTTTAGCCTCCAGTCCCCTAATCCTCTTTGTTGCTCTTCTCTGCACTCTTTCTAGAGTCTCAACCTGGCGACCACTTAGCAATTGTGAAATGGGCCAAAACTCACTTAATTACTTAGCCACAGAAAATTTGGGCTCCATTATGATCGAAAATCAAGGACTGTCGTGATCTTTCTCCTTCTCCCATCTTTTCGTTTCCCTTGTGGGAGTGAGGGGGAAGACTAGAGCTTCCAAATCTGGCTTGGGCAAGCACTAGCGGCACCAGATATGGAGTATTAATTGTCCTTTAGTGGCTGTTTGGGTATTTGTAGTCCCAAATCTGGGAGTCCTGGAAGGGGAACGTTTACTACCCAGCCTGAGGAGATTCCTTCAAAGGCTTCCTCGTTGTGAGAGATTCTCCTTTCATGACTTCAGTTCTTCTCCAAAAGAGAGGGTGCAACCTACTGAAATTAAGATATGAGGGACCATCTCTTACTGGTCACATCGACCTGACCCTGAAGGCAGGGAATGTTATGGGTCCCATCCCGTGGGGCAGGAGTTGGCAACCTTAAATACTCCAAGAGCCATTTGGACCCATTTCCCACAGGAAAGAAAACACCCGGAGCCACAAAACGCTTCCCGTGCTTGACTGTTTCTTTTTTTTATTATTATTAAAAAGTTTTAATAAGTTTTTACAATTATATACCTTTCCCCTTCCCTCCCTCCCCCCAATCCCACATCCTCTCCCCCCTCCCCCCCAACCTCCCAGAGCAAATAAAGGGTATAAACCCATGTTTCTTAACCTTAGCAGCTTTAAGATGAGTGGACTGCAACTCCCAGAATTCCACAGCCAGCTTTGCTGGCTGTGGAATTCTAGGAGTTGAAGTCCACTCATCTTAAAGCTGCTAAAGTTAAGAAACACTGGTATAAACATTTAACAATCATACACTAAAATAAACTAAATTTAGCATCATACCTTCGCTTGTACTTTAACTCCCCTTTTGTAAAGCTGACTTTAGATAAATTATAACATTCCTTGTTCATTCATTCATAAGCTAACTGAAATTTCTTAGTCCCGCATTTATTTTGAATATAATCAATCCATCTTCTCCATTCCAGCTTGTATTTCTCATCTGAATGGTCCTTCAAGTATGCTGATATTTTAGCCATCTCTGCTAAGTTTGTTACTTTTAACGTCCATTCTTGAATAGTAGGCAATTCTTCCTTCTTCCAGTACTGCGCCACCAACAATCTTGCTGCCGTTGTGGAGCAGTGGTTAGGGTGCAGTACTGCAGGCCACTTCAGCTGACTGTTATCTGCAGTTCAGCGGTTCTAATCTCACCGGCTCAAGGTTGACTCAGCCTTCCATCCTTCCGAGGTGGGTGAAATGAGGACCCAGACTGTGGGGGCAATATGCTGACTCTGTAAACCGCTTAGAGAGGGCTGAAAGCCCTATGAAGCGGTATATAAGTTTAACTGCTATTGCTATTAAGTTCAGAATCAAATTAGTCTATATAACTGTACAATGTGTGATTATACCTAACAAGAATAACTGAGGAGTAAACTTTATCCTCTTTTTAAGAATATTTTGAATAATCCACCATATTTTTTATCCAAAATGCTTTAACCTTTTTACAAGTCGAAGTGCCTGACTATTTCTTGAGCGGCCACAAAACTACCATATGTAGTTGAATTAAACATTTTGTTTTCTTCTGAAACCTTTTTTGGGTTTATCCATAGTTGGCTTACTGGTGGGTGGGTGGGGTCGAAAAGCTCAATAAATCGCATGCTGGCGGGTGTCACACATTGGCGGTTGTGATGCATATTTTGAGTGACAGGGAGCCACAACGGAGGAATGAAAGAGCCACATGCAGCTCCAGAGCCACAGGTTGCTCACCCCCCTGGCCCAGGGCAGTGATAGCTAACCTGTTTGTCATCACATGTTGAAACCCATAATCAGGGGTGGGTTTCTCGCCCCGTTCCAACCGGTTCGGTTGGAACGGGGCCGGCGGCGTCCTCGTGCACGCGTGTGGCATGTGCGCACACATGCGTACTAGCATCTGTGCAATGCTCCAGCTGCTCCTGGAGGATCGCGCAGGCGCTGTATGCGTCCTGCGCATGCGTGGAAGCGCAGAACTTGTCAAAACCGGGTAAGGAGCGCGGGCGGGCGGGTCGGCCCTTCGCCGTTCCTGGAAGTTACTTACTTCCGGGTTCGCCAACCAACCGGTTCGCAGGGACCGCCGCGAACCGGTTGAAACCCACGCCTGCCCATAATGCAATGCACGTGAGTCAGGGGTGGGTTCTAGCTGCTGCTACTGCCAGTTCGCTCAGGGACCGCCCGTGCAGTGCAACAAAAATGGCTGTGTGCATGCGCAGAAGGCAAAAACAAGAGGTGGCGCCACTGAGAGAACCGGTTCAGGGGCGTGGCAGGCTTGGGTTGCTGCTGGTTTCAGCGACCCAGGCCGCCAAGTTACTACCGGTTCGGTTGAACCGGTACGAACCAGTAGGAACCCCGCCTCTGCCATGCTTCCCCCCCCTGTGCCTTCCGCCCTCTGTGCATGCTCAAGACACCACCACCCCATATGCGCACGCTCCCTCTGCTTTCCCCCTCCCCCCGTGCATGTGCCCTGCGCTCCTCACCCATTTCTGGCTTCCAGGTTGGTGCAGGAGCCTTTCCAAATTCAAAATGAGGCGCTGGGGGCTTTTGTGCAGCCTCCTTCCACCCTGGTGCCCTGTTTTGGGCCTGGAAGACTTCCTGCACCAACCTGGAAGCCAAAACGGGGCATGGGGGCGCTGCACGAGCCCCCAGATACAATGCAAGCACCATCCACGCATGCGCACGCACGTCCCCAACCCCCGCATGGCAGAGATCTGAAGACCAGCTGGCTGGCAGGATGCGAATGCACATTTGCAGTGGAGCTGGGCTAAGGTGACAGCTGGCCCTTGTGCCATGGGTTCGGCACAGAGGTGGGTTCTTACCAGTTCGCACCAGTTCGGTAGAACCGGTTTGTCAAATCTACTGAACCAGTTAGAAGAGGTTCCACCAGAAAGCAGGCCACACCTACAGAAGAGGTTCCAAAAATTTTTGAAACCCACCACTGACACACACACGCACGCACACACGCACACACACACACACACACACACACACACACATACACACACAGAGGGACAGACTCACACAGAGAGAAAAAGAGAAATAAAGGAAGAAAGAAATAAAGAAAAAAGAAAAAAAGAAAGAAAAAGTGAGGGAGATGAAAGGAAAAAAGGAGAGAGACAGAGAGACAAAAGGAAAGAGAGAGAGAGAGAGAGAGAGAGAACACATGGCTGGCAAGCCACTCCCACCAGGTCACATGGCTGGCAAGCCACTCCCACAAAGGAGGCCACACCCACAGAGTAGGTCCGAAAATTTTTTGAAACCCACCACTGGTCAGCATCATGGACCCAGCGAGATATATCTGGCAGGACTCAGAAGAAGGGCCTTCTGTGTGGTGGCTCCCTTCAGTGGTGGGATTCAAATAATTTAACAACCGGTTCGCCCAGGGTCAGGTTGGCTGTCGTGGGAGGCGTGGCCCACCCCCGTCCGCCAACTCCACCACACATGCGGGACAATCCTCCCACGATGGTGAACCTGACCCTGGGCAAACAAGTTGTCAAGTTACAACACACACACATACACACCGCTATCAAAGTGGATTCTGGGCACTGGGCTGCGCTGCAATGGAGAAATGGACAATGGAGCGGGAAAGAGGAGGAATAGGGAGAAGAAAGAGGGAAAGTGGCCTTCTCTTTTCCTTGCGCCAACCGCTCCGTTGCCTGTTTCCCCATTGCAAAGCCCAGGATCCACTTTGATACTGGGGTGGGATGGTGGTGGTGGAGTAATTTAACAAGCGGTTCACCTGAACCAGTGCAAACCTCTTTCTCCTTTCCTCCACTTTCCCCAGAATTACGGACTTCTCAAGGCACTGCATAATTTTGTATTTTATATGCATAGGTTTGTGTTTATTTATGTATTTATTTTGTCATGTTCACAAAGTGCATCTTGGAGTTGGTGACCCTTTGAGAGTGATATGCAACCAAATTTCATTTTAATGTATGCTGATCAGTGTACATTCAAAGTGAGAATAATGTTAAAAAGTAAAGGTTCCCCTTGCATGCATGTGCTAGTTGTTACTGACTCTAGGGGGCGGTGTTCATCTCCGTTTCAAAGCCAAAGAGCCAGCGCTGTTCAAAGACGTCTCCATGGACATGTGGCCAGTATGACTCAATGCCGAAGGTGCACGGAACGCTGTTACCTTCCCACCAAAGGTGGTTCCTATTTTTTCTACTTGCATTTTTATATGCCTTCAAACTGCTAGTTTGGGAAAAGCTGGGACAAGTAACGGGAGCTCACTCTGTTATACGACGCTAGGGATGCGAACCGCCGGACTCCTGACTTTTCTGATCGATAACCTCAGCGTCTTAGCCACTGAGCCACGGCGTCCCTACAATAATGTTATTCTAAGTTCTAAATTCTGAGCTGACCCTTTACCTTGAGGGATGGACAGATTATGTGCCACCAAATTAGCGTCCACTCCAGGGGTGGGTTCCTGCCAGTTCTAACCTCTTCTGTAGAAGAGGTTCCACAAATCTACAGTGCCATTTAGAACGTGTTCCAGCTCCTTCCCCCCCCGCTCGTCCTTACATCATCAAGATGAAGAGCGAGAGGAGGAATTCTGGGAGTTGAAGTCCACAAGTCTTAAAGCTGTCACATTTGAACACCCCTGAGGTTTTTTTTCTAAAGGATTAGGGGTGCAAGGGTCTTGTAACTTGACAGCTTTAAGACTTGAGTGCTTCAAAGTTTCTGAGCCAACATTTTGGTTGCTAAGCAAGAGCGTTGTTAAGTGAGTTTCACCACATTTTACAAGTTGACCACGCCCACCCAGTCACATGACTGCCAAGCCACTTCCACCCAGTCACATGGCCAGAAAGCCACTCCCACAAAGCAGGCCACACCCACAGAAGAGGTTCTAAAAAAGTTTGAAACCCACCACTGGTCCACTCTTACAAATCAGATTTTTTTTAAAATTAGAGAATTAGAGATGCCTCGAAACAATGTTCAGATATTGATCGACTTGTGACCACAATTGAGCCCAATGTTTTATGTTGCCAAGTGGAACATTTGTGAGTTTGGCCCCATTTTTTGACATTTCTTGCCACTGTTGTAAAGTGAATCACTGCAAATGTTAATTTTGGAACACGGTGGTTAAATGGATCTGATTTTCCAATTGACTTTGCTTGTCATAAAGTTATAAAAAAGGGGGGTCCCAAGACCCCTGGATATAGCATCTGCCTTAAATGTAAGTCACTTCCTGGTTGTCTGAATTTGGACCAAGTGATTCTAGGGATGCTACAATGATTGTGAATGTGAAAAATGGTCATAAGTCATATTTTTCAGTGCTGTCGTAACTTTGGGCAGCCAGTAAATAAACTGTTGTAAGTTGAGGACTACCTGTAGATCAGTGATGGGTTTCAAAAATTTTAGAACCTTTTCTGTAGGTGTGGCCTGCTTTGTGGGAGTGGCTTGCCAGCCATGTGACTGGATGGGAGTGGCTTGCCAGCTATGTGACTGGGTGGGAGTGGCTTGCCAGTCATATGACTGGGTGGGTGTGGCCAACTTGTAAAATGTGGTGAAACTCACTTAACAACTCTCTTGCTTAGCAACCAAAATGTTGGCTCAGAAACTCTGGCATTTGAAGCACGCAAGTCTTAAAGCTGTCAGGTTACAAGACCCTTGCACCCCTAACCCTTTAGAACCCCCCCCAGGGGTGTTCAAACCTGACAGCTTTAAGACTTGTGGACTTCAACTCCCAGAATTCCTCCTCTCTCTCTTCATCTTCATGATGTGCAGACAGGCGGATGGAGTTGGAACGGGTTCTAAATGGCACTGTAGATTTGTGGAACCTCTTCTGTAGAAGAGGTTAGAACTGGCAGGAATCCACCCCTGCTGTAGATTAAAACCAAGCACAGCTTTGATTATTTCTGTGGCTGCCATCTTGCCTTTTTTTACCACACTTTGATCAATAGCTGCAGTGTTCCAAAAGTTCAGATGCCTGCAGTATATGAGAAATCCTCATAGGTTGAATATTCTCTGTGCCTTTCCTTCATCCTTTCCTTTTCTAATGTTTTGTTATTGTTCTCCCTTTCTGGTCTATTTAATAAAGACACCCCCCCCCAATCCAGTTTTTTAAAACTCTAAAATGGAAGGCACCCTAATCTTTCTACCCAAGCAGCTTGGCCTTCCAACTCTCTTTTGTATCCTAAAAGTCTGTAGAGATTCTCCGTCATCCAGGGGATGGTCGTCCCCAAGGTGCTTTTTTTCAGGAGGCAACTGGACTTTCTGTTTTTTTCTTCTTCTTTTGAAGATGTTTCACTTCTCATCCAAGAAGCTTCTTCAGTTCTGACTGTGTGTGTGTGTGTGTGTGTGTGTGTATACATACATATACATACACACACACACACACACACACACACATATGTTTTCTGAAGAACATCTCGGAAGAAACAGCCGAGATCTCACATTGCTCCTGGAAGCACCAAGCCTGAAGTAGCCTGAAGATGACGAATGAGACTTCGTCGAAACGTCGCCAAGACATCTCCAATTTTACGCGGGAGAAAACCCGAATAACTAGAGACCTACCTACCTACATACATACATACATACACACACACACACACACACACACATACACATACATATGCAATAATATATAAAGAAATATACGATCATATCAATCATTATTACAACCACGTATACTATCTTCCATTATGTTCCAATATCTCAGGGGTTGCCACAAAGAAGAGGGAGTCATACTATTCTCCAAGGCACCTGATGGTAGAACAAGAAGCAATGAGTGGAAACTAATCAAGGAGAGAAGCAACTTAGAACTGAAGAAAAATTTCCTGACAGTGAGAACAATTAATCAGTGGAACAACACTGGAAGTCTTTAAGAAGATGTTGGATAACCATTTGTCTGAAGTGGTGTAGGGTTTCCTGCCTAGGCAGGGGGTTGGACTAGAAGACCTCCAAGGTCCCTTCCCAGTCTGCTATTGTATTATTGTATAGTATCGATTATAATAACCATCAGAATATTATCTCATCATTTTTTCTTTCTCGTGCAGTCCATATTTTATATAGATCCACTACCCTCAATATCTTGTCATTTAACCATTTGTGAAATAGTTCCCATGTTATGAAATAATCAGAATCTTCTTTTCCTTTAATTTTTATGGTTAATCTATCCATCTCTGCACTTTCCAGAATTTTTTTGATTATAATATCATCCTTTGCATCCTTTTAGAGCAGTGGTTCTCAACCTGTGGGTCGGGACCCCTTTGGGGGTCGAACCACCCATTCGCAAGGGTCGCCTAAGACCATCGGAAAACACATATTTTTGATGGTCTTAGGAACTAAGACACCAGTTTTATGGTTGGGGGTCACCACAACATGAGGAACTGTATTAAATGGTCGCGGCATTGAGAAGGTTGAGAACCACTGTTTTAGAGGATCGTTGAAGCCCTGGGAGGTTTAATCTGTGTCCTCAGGGTCACCTGAGTGGTGCAAATGGTTCCTGTAGTCTGCATTTTTTCCCCTCTAGGAATCCATTCCTCCTCCCACACCATTCATCCCAAATTGTATTGCTAAACGTCTGTAGAGATTCTCCGTCATCCAGGTCATGGCTGTCCCCAAGGTGCTGTCCTCAAGAGGCAACTGAACTTTCTGGGGGTTTTTTTGGAAGACGTTTCGCTTCTCATCCAAGAAGCTTCTTCAGCTCTAACAAGATAGAGGTGAATGGAAGGATTTATATTCCTTGCAGACAGCTGGTCATTTGCATCCTTTTAGAGGGACGTTGAGGCCACTTGGAGGTTCATCTGTGTCCTCGGGTGTCACCTTAGTAATGCTCCTGTTTCCTGTAATGTGGATTTTTTCTTCTGGAAATCCATTCCTTGATGAGTTATTGCTTTTTTAAAAAAATGTTTTATATTGGGTTTTTGTTATTGCTTCCCGGCATCACTTGAGAGTGAGTCACATCAATTTTCTTCAATCAAATAAATGATCCCAAACCCATGTCCTGTTCTTTTGGAAGAGAAGGAAGAGCATTTGCATCCTGGGAAGCAGGGGAAAAAACTCCCAAGAAAGTCCACTTGCTTCCTGAAAAAGCACCTTTGGGGGAGATCAGAAGGTTGCATTTCCCTAGAAAAAGACTTTTCCAACGCGGAGGATGAACGCCAATACCTCTTGTTTGCTCACAAATTGTTAGATAACCATTACTTTTCTTCTGGAGATGATTTCTACTCCTGGAGTCAAAAGACCATGAAATTTAATTTTACGCCTATTTGACCAGGATCAATTTGGGCTCCAAATCAATGTGAGAGATAAGAGTCAATGGGCGCCAGGCGGTTGGGCAGCTGGAGCTGCGGAGCGCGGAGGGAACGCAGTGGCCATAACACTTGAAAATCGCCCAGGAAGTCCACCATTAAGGTGAGTCCCTATCGCCCATCCTCGCTGGCTCCTTGTCGACGGTGTTCTCCGGTTGCCGGGCACTAAAGCAAACCCAAGCTTTGTTTACGGAGTCTACGATTACAATGCAAGCTCCAAATATTTGCTAGTCTGCAATCTTGCAGCTCCACTATAAATACTTTGGCTCCAGGTGGATGGGCGGAGAACTAGCAGAGAAGGAGGCCAAGGGAGATTACCTGCAGAGATCAGGTAAGCTTCCTGGAGATTATTGGTGGATGGGGGTGGGGGGGAAACTAGCCTTTGAGTCTCTGGCTTCTTGACTAAAAATCATTTAGTGGAGCAAAATGAAGGTTACAGCTTTAATTAAGCATCTAGAGAGACGTCCCCTCTTTGGTCTTAGAATAGAATATATTAAGGGAGTTGGAAGGGACCTTGGAGGTCTTCTAGTCCAACACCCTGCTTAGGCAGGAAACCCTATACCATTTCAGACAAACAGTTATCCAACATCTTCTTTAAAACTTCCAGGATTGGAGTATTCACAACTTCTGGAGGCAAATTGTTCCACTGATGAATTGTTCTCACTGTCAGGAAATTTCTCCTAAGTTGCTTCTCTCCTTGATTAGTTTCCATCTATTGCTTCTTGTCCTGCCTTCAGGTGCTTTGGAGACTAGCTTGACTCCCTCTTCTTTGTGGCAGCCCCCGAGATATTGGAAGACTGCTATCATGTCTCCCCTAGTCCTTCTTTTCATTAAACTAGACATACCCAGTTCCTGCAACCGTTCTTCATATGTTTCAGCCTCCAGTCCCCTAATCATCTTCGTTGCTCTCCTCTGCACTTTCTAGAATCTCCACATCTTTTTGACATCGTGGCAACCAAAAGTGGATGCAGGATTCCCAGACTCCCTCTTCTTTGCAGCAGCCCCTGAGATATTGGAAGACTGCTATCATGTCTCCCCTAGTCCTTCTTTTCATCAAACTGGCTGTGCTCAGTTCCAGCAACCGTTCTTCATATGTTTCAGCCTCCAGTCGCCTCATCATCTCTGTTGCTCTTCTCTGCAACTTTTAAGAAGTCCATAGGGTAGGTCTAGTGGTGAATTTTGTACAGCTCCAAAGCAACCCAAGGAGCTGTTTTAAGACTCAAAACTATTGGCCACTTTCATGCTGGGAGGGGGGAAAAGGTGGACTATTTTTAAAGTTTACTGAAAAGAATGCTGGTGGGAACAGAACAAAACGTAGCAGATCCTTGTTTAGCCTGCCTTGTGCAATGCTAATGTTGTATCTGCAGGGCCTGAACAAGACAGCAAGGAGCATTCAGAATAATTAAAGAATAATTAAAAATATTTTTATTATGCATTTTTTCTTTATTCTGCATCACATTTCCAGTTTTGCAAACACAATGTACTGGCTGTATCAAATCCTTTATAAATATATGTAGTATTATACACCCCAATCATAACCATTATTCTCATGATCATACAGCATAATCTCTTTTAAATACTTGATATTGTACATCACAGTTATATCCCTTATGTTCATAGTGTTCAAGAGTGCTCTCTGTATTTCACTTTCTATATATTTTCATCCATCGTCATGTACAGTCCGATATTATTATTCGGTGGCCTGAATCATATGGTGCAGAGGGGGGAGGAGGGGTCCAACCTGGGCAACTTTAAGACCTGTGGACTTCAACTCCCAGAATTCCCCAGCCAGCCCTGGGTGAAAGATAGTAGCAAATAAATGTAATAGTCGCTCTCTGTACATTTTGTTCTCTCTTGCTTCCCCCCTCCCCCCCCCCAGTGAAACAGCTTTTGCTAAAGAACTTGGGCCTTTGTTCTATTCTGGGTTTGAAAGTGTTGATTTTAACAGAATAGGAGAGTTGGAAGGGATCTTTAAGGTCTTCTAGTCCAACCCCTAGCTAAGCAGGAGACCCTATAGCTGTGATGGTGAACCTATGGTAAGTGTGCCAGAGGTGTCACGCAGACCCCTCTCTGTGGGCATGTGCGCCGTTGCCAGCTGCTCTTCTGGTTTCCTGCATGCACATGCCTGCTGGCCAGCTGATCTTTGCATGTGCAGACCCCCGGAAATCTGAAGATCAACTGGCCCATGCACATGCGCACCTGGTCTTTGGGTTTACAGTGCTCTGGCATGTGCGAAGACTATCTGGATGGCACGCATGCATATGCTGGAAACCCAAAAGAACAGGTGGCTGGCGCGTGCATGGACACCGACCAGCTGGTCTTCAAAACTGGTAGCAGAAATTTTGAGTAATCCGAAGAACCGGCAGCAGAAATTTTGAGTAGCTCGGAGAACCGGTAGTGGAAATTTTGAGTAGTTCGGAGAACCGGTAGCAGAAAGTTTGAGTAGTTCGGAGAACCGGTAGCAGAAAGTTTGAGTAGCCCAGAGAACCGGCAGTGGAAATTTTGAGTAGTTCAGAGAACCGGTAGCGGAAATTTTGAGTAGTTCGGAGAACCAAATACCACCTCTGGCTGGCCCCAGAGTGGGGAGGGAATGGAGATTTTGCAGTATCCTTCCCCTGCCACGCCCATGAAGCCACACCACGCCCACCAAGCCCACAGAACTGATAGTTAAAAAAAAATGAATTTCACCACTGTCCTCCTATACCATTTCAACCAGAGTCCCAACATCTTTTTTTTTCTTTCTTTTCTTTTTTAAATTTTTTAAATTTTAAACACACCAAGAAAAACATACACATAACTTACAAACAACACCAGAACTGAGCATCCCTTCTCACAGCAGATACTTATCGGTACATCTTTACAGTTATTGTTTTCCCTTCCATACATTCTAATTTTGCTTTTGTGGTCACCTTGTTTTTTTACTCCTTTGCTTAGTTGTTTGTGTTTAGTCTTTTGTATCTGACTATCATATCAAAAACCTAAGTTTTTCTTAGGTTTGTATATTTTAAATTATTTCTCCTACCTTCTTAATCGCGGTACCCTAATTCTTCTACTGTACATTTTACATTTCCCGGTTTCTTATTTCTATCATCTAACCCAGTGTTTCTCAACCTTGGAGACTTGAAGTCCTGTGGACTTCAAGTCTCCAAGGTTGAGAAACACTGATCTAACCATTTGTACCATTTCCCCCAAACTAAATAGTATTCTAATTCCTCCTATCCTTGAATTTCCTTAGTCAATATGTCCATTTCCGTGCATTCTAAGATCATCCTTATTACCTCGTCTTCGTTTGGTACTGTGTTGTTGTTCCATTTTTGTGCGCATGATAATCTGGCCTTTTGTTTTTCCTATCGTGGTGACCAAAGCTGGATGCAAGTATGATCCTACCAAGGTATGGAAAAGCAATTGATTCATTTAATTGTGCCTTTCTGCAGACTTCTTCAAGGATTTGTTCAATGGGATGGTTGTTTAATGTTGATCTTGTTTGGATCTCAAGGAGACAGTTTAGAGAGACGTTACAAGCCAGTGGTGGGTTTCAAAAATTGTTCGAACCTACTCTATGGGTGTGGCCTCCCCTTTGTGGGAGTGGCTTGCCGCCCATGTGACCGGATGGGAGTGGCTTGCCACCCATGTGACCGGATATGAAGATGCCGACGACACTTGTCAGAACCACCTTAAATTACCTCACACACAGCACTGGCATGCATAAGAATATGATGTAAACTTGTGTTTTTGAAAAGGCATCTTTGGTTTGTGTTAAAACAACTTCAACGCACGCAATGTTCTGATTGCACCACAAACGCAGTAGCCATCCTTATCTTTCACAGAGGCACTGAGTTTTATAAATAGGAGCATGATAGTGTAGAATAATCATATCCAAGGACCAGTAGTAGGTTTCAAAAAAATTTGGAACCTCTTCTGTAGGTGTGGCCTGCTTTCCGGGTCCACTGGTGGAACCTCTTCTCACCAGTTCGGTAGATTTGATGAACCGGTTCTACTGAATAGGTGCGAACTGGTAGGAACCCACCTCTGTTACAAGCCAAACAACTTTCTTTTTCATTCTTGGTGGCGCCATCTCGGTCTCTGAGATGGTGACAATGTTGATAGGAGCTGGTCTCACTGTGTCTTTGTTTTCCAGCAGCCGACTCCTCTACTTTTTTCTCGGTGTTCGTTCGATCCGGAAAGTTTGAACAGCAAAGAGGGAAAAGATGGCAGCTGGGGTGATACAAACTCTAAGCAAATTCAGGCTACCCACAGAGTTCCAGCATCCATTTCTGACCTCCATAGCTGGCCAGGAGATGAGTTTCCAGTATTTATCTGGGGAAGAAGACACCGAAGAGGAAGAGGAAGATGAGGCAGAAGAGGAAGTGAGGGAGGAGATGGAACTAGAAGAAGATCTCGTGAGCTCTGCGCACGAAGATGCCGCTGTGGAGGTCAACCTTGGCGTCAATAACACGAAAAAGACCGCGCAGCTCCTCAAATTCGCTGAGCGTATCAGTAACGACATCCAGAGGTATTTTGGCAAGAAGAACAAAGAGCAGGAGGAGGAGGAAGGGGTGGAGGAAAGCAGCTGCAACTCTTACGAGGACTTCTACTCCTCACCAGGACGAGTGATGTCCTACACAGACCTGATCAGGATTTCTCAGCATGGGGAGACTGAGAATGAGGAAGATCTTTCTGACACCCACAAGACTTTTGAGCAGCTCTGGAGATCCCTGTGTGGGAAAGACGAAAAGCTGGGGCCCCTGGCTGAACTTTTTGAGTATGGTTTTTGTAGGTGCCTTCAACGGCATCTCTCGCCCGATAAGAAGACATTGTTGAGGCTGGAGAGGAAATTTGCGCATGTCACCCCCATGCAGAGCAGGAAGCTACCTCCGTCCTTCTGGAGGGAGCCGATGCTCAGCCCCATAGGCACCCCCCATGGCAACCCTCCCGATTTTAGTGATCTACTGGCCAATTGGACTTCTGAATCTGGCCAGGAGGAGCTGAATGCTAGCCGAGAGCAACTTGGTGAGGTCACCGGTGATGGACACTGAGAAGTGGACTTGAAGGAACCAAAGGAGGGGTGGCAGACTTTATTTTCCCACTGTCTGCCTTCTTTTCTCTCATCGGTTCAATGTGTACATTTCTAAAGGCATATTCAGATAAATGTTGATCTCCTCCAGTATTTCCCCCCCCCAAAGGAAGCAACGAGGGGTTGGGAATCTATGACTAGCAGTGTGTGTGTGTGTGTGTGTGTGTGTGTGTGTGTGTGCGCGTTTCGTATAACTCTGGAATGCCTCGCACAATTTCAACCCAACTTGGTACACAGATGACTCTGGAGAAAAAACACTGTGGGGGTAAGACACCCCTAATAACTCTTGGGGTGTATGTTCTATTAAGATATAGCCTGTTGTGCCTTGAAATGGGTTCTACTGTACTGCCGTTAAATGGCTTCTGCTGTACAGTACAGTGGAGTTGCTATGGTAATGGCTTCCCCGCACTCAACAAGGAGGCTCCCTCTGGTAAGGGGGAAAATCCAACATTAGAAATTGTGTTTGTTCCGGACATTTCCCCCCTATAAATAAATAATACCTGGCAACGCCAGGCTATCAGGTAGTTAATACTATTCAAAGGTTTGTAGCACCATGTTGGAGGAATAAGTAGATCTGGAACAAAACCTTATGATTGTTGAAGGGTCAAAGAAAACTGAAAGGGTTAATATAAGGGGTCTGAAAATAAAAGTGAAATGAAAATGAATCGGTTAAAATAAACCTCACTGTTTGGCCTCTTCCTGTTGATTAAAAAAAGAAATCCAGAAATCAGAAGGTATCAATCCATTTTTGTCCTCAATAACCAGAAACAAAATGAATTCTTTAGCCCAGGGAGCAACTGCAATTATGAAGAAAAGATTGTGGGATTTTGTAGTCCAAAGGGGATCATGAAGAAGGAAATGTCTGGTTGGGAGAAAAATATTTGAAAACAAACTTCAAGAGGAACGAAGTCATTTGTCTTCTAAGCAAAGCTGTCTCTTTGCTTGAGAAAATGAAGGAGGGAGGGAGGAGAGAAAAAAGAAGAGAGATTAAGGGAAGAAGGAAAGAAAAGAAAGGAAGATGGAAGGGAGGGAAGGAGGGAGGAAGAATACTAATAACAATAAGATGAAGGGAGGGAAGAAAGGAAGGAGAGAAAAAAGAAGATGTAAGGGAGGAAGGGAAGAAAAGAAAGGAAGATGGAAGGGAGGGAAGGAGGGAGGGAGGAAGAATACTAATAACAATGAGATGGAGGGAGGGAAGGAAGGAAGGAGAGAAAAAAGAAGATGTAAGGGAGGAAGGGAAGAAAAGAAAGGAAGATGGAAGGGAGGGAAGGAGGGAGGGAGGAAGAATACTAATAACAATGAGATGGAGGGAGGGAAGGAAGGAGAGAAAAAAGAAGATGTACGGGAGGAAAGGAAGAAAAGAAAGGAAGATGGAAGGGAGGGAAGGAAGGTGGGAGGAAGGAAGAATACTAATAATGATGAGAGGGAGGAAGGAAGGGAGGAAGGAAGGTACGAATAATTATGGGAGTGGGGGAGGGAAGTAAGTAAGTAAATGAGTAAGTAAGTACTGGCATCTTAACCACATCATTAAACTGGTTTTTAGTTTAGTTTATGGTTGGGGAATTCTGGGAGTTAAAGTGCACACGTCTCAAAGTTCCCAAATCTGAAAAACACAAGGCAATATATGGTGCTTCAACTTAATTTTCACTAGAAGAACAGAGTCAAAAAAAATCACCCGAAGGGATAATTCAGCTCCGCTGGTTTGAGAAGGAATGCCTGAATCACAATGAGGGGAGGGGGGGTAGACAAAACATCCACTAACCGTTGCCAAAACATTTCAAAATTTCTGTCGAAGTGGCTTTAAACGAACAGCCAATCTAGCTTTTTTTTTTTAGAGTGGCCCCTAATACATTTCTCAAAATTGAAGGTTTGGTCCAGTGGTGGGATTCAATTTTTTTTTACTACCGGTTCTGTGGGTGTGGTGTAGCTTGGTGGGCGTGGCTTGGCAGGTGTGGCAGGGGAAGAATACTGTAAAATCCCCATTCCCTCCCCACTCCTGGGGGAAAGTTACTGTAAAATCCACAGCCAATCAGCTAGGACTCGGGAGGCAGAGAATAGATGGGGGCGCGGCCAGCCAGAGGTGATATTTGCCAGTTCTCCGAACTATTCAAAATTTCAGCTACCAGTTCGCCAGAACCAGTCAGAACCTACTGAATTTCACCCCTGGTTTGATCCAAAGAAGAAAACCTGACACACCAACTCAATGCTGGTGTGTGTGTGTAAACCCATTTCAGCCTTTTTCTGGGGCAATCTTTATTTTTATTTTATCTTTATTTTGGATAGCCTTCTTCCAGAAAGTTTGATTGGAGTTGTTAAGCTGTTTGCATTCTTTGGTGGAGGAAGGCACACCCGTCTCTCTACACCTTACTACGAAGCCGAGAGCCACGCCTGTTAGCAACTGGAGTTGATAGCAACCCGGCCTTCACCCGCCAGAACAAGGGGAAACTTCCTTCCTTGCCATTCAGACAATATTCCTGGATTTTGTTCCGTGCAGGCAAAGCTTCATCCTCATTGCTAGGACTCCATGGCCAAAGGTCCTGAGTACAGTGACCTCAGCACTTTCCGTGAGCAAGTTCAGTGCCTCACCAATGAAAATGTAAGTGGATGAAAAAAGTTGAAGAGTTTCAAATAAATGCTTTGCTGTCCTGTTATATTGGTATTATAATAACCAAAGTCCAGGAAGCAGAAATAGCCAGAAGAGTTTTATCCCTTTAAACTTCCATTTCAAACAGCTGTTGTAACTATCTATAATCTTCAAAATAATTCTGTACCATTTGGGGGGAGAACGATCTATCTATCTATCTATCTATCTATCTATCTATCTATCTATCTATCTTTCTTTCTTTCTTTCTTTCTTTCTTTCTTTCTATCATCTGTCTGTCTGTTTATCTATCATCTGTCTGTCCGTCCATCTGTCTGTCTGTCCGTCCGTCCGTCCATCCATCCATCCATCCACCCATCCCTCCATCCATCCTGCAATTTGGCAAGTTCAAATCTCACCAGGCTCAAGGTTGACTCAGCCTTCCATCCTTCCGAGATGGGTAAAATGAGGACCCAAAATTGTTGGGGGGAAGAGGGTGTCTCTGTAAACTGCTTAGAGAGGGCTGGAAAGCACTGTGAAGCAGTATATAAGTCTAAGTGCTATTGCTCTATCTATCTATCTATCTATCTATCTATCTATCTATCTATCTATCTATCTATCTATATATCTATCTATCTACCTACCTACCTACCTACCTACCTACCTACCTACCTACCTACCTACCTACCGCTAGCTGCCTATATTTTCTCCCTAATCCCAAACCAGAGATAATCCAGTTGCCATGTTCAAACTTCTCCATTTTCTTAGGGTTCCTGCAAACCAGCTCCTGAATTCCACAGCACAATGGTTGAAAATTGGCAGGGCAGCTGGGTGCCCCTGTGAAGCAGGAAATATACAGGGTGCATCACACAACTTACCATTGATATGTTATGATATAATTTAAAAATACCTATGAGGAAAAACAGCAAAGATATCCCTTCCCAAAACCCAGGAGAAGGAAAATTCACTCGATGGTATTATTGTGATACCCCCTGTGACTTTAAATTTTTCTTCTGTTCAGTTGTGTTGGAGATGGCCTGGACCAATCCATCTGGTTTTCCCCAGACAGGGGAAACGGAGCTCACTCCATTACACAGCGCTAGGGATTTGAACTGCTGACCTTTCCAACTGATAAAATCAGCATCTTAGCCACTCCTTTAGCATCCTTCAAAAATCTGCAATTCTGAAAGGAAGAATAGCATTTTCACCTTTAACTTTGCCTTCATCTTCCTCTCCTTTTGCTGTCACTTTAAATCCATCAACTTTTAGATTGCATTCTAATTCTCAAGATCTCATCCTCCTCCATCTCTCAGTGCAATTTTGGCCAGATCTGGGACCTCACCAACAACCATGCAGGACCTGAAGTTCACTTAAAAGTGCCAAATCTTGGAAGCTTTTTAAGGCACACTTTTTACACAGAAAGTTTGCAAATTAGAGATTAACAGAGTTGGAAGGATCCTTGTAGGTCATCTAGTCCGGGGATCTCCAACCTTGGCAACTTTAAGACTTCTGGACTTCAACTCCCAGAATTCCTCAACCAACTTCATTGGCTGAGGAACTCTGGGCATTGAAGTCCACAAGCCTTAAAGTTGCCAAGGTAGGAGACCCCTGATCTAGTTCAATCCCTGCCCAAGCAAGAAAACCTACGCCATTTCTGACAGATGGCAGTCCAGTCTCTTCTTGAAAGCCTCCAGGGAGGAAGCCCCCCACAACTTCTGAAGGCAACTTCTGTTCCATGGGTTGATTGCTCCCACTGTCAGGAAATTCCTCCTTATTTCTAGGTTGAACCTCTCCTTAGTCAGTTTCCATCCATTATTCCTTGTCTGGCCTTCGGGTGCTTTGGAGAATAGCTTGACCCCTCTCCTCTCTGTTGCAGCCCCTCAAATATTGGAATAGCAATAGCAATAGCAGTAGACTGCTATCATGTCTCCCCTGGTCCTTCTCTTCCCTAGACGAGCCATGCCTAGTTCCTGCAACCGTTCTTTCTATGTTTTAGCCTCCCGTCACCTCATCATCCTGGTTGCTCTTCTCTGCACTCTTTCTAGAATCTCAACATCTTTGTTATAGTGTGGTGACCAAAACTGGATGCAGTATTCTAGGTGTGGTCTTACTAAGGCTTTATAGAGTGGTATTAGTGCCTCCCTTGATCTTGATTGTATCACCTTGTCAGAATTAAAGTCTTTTGCAGGAGCATGGAATTTTCCTCTTTCCTCACTCAGGTTCAGCTGCAAGATCGAAATGAAAGGCTCTACTGCAAGGTGGGAGAATTGCAGGAGAGGCTGGGACAATTGACTATCTCCAAGGCGGACCTTTCCTCCAGGCTGATTCGCAGTGAAGAGGAGAAGCTCAAGGTAACAGGGGGATGAATTTGCTGCTCTGTTGACCTGCAATAAGCATTTTGTCCTTTCCTCTTGGGATTGAGGCAATGGACGTTCTGAACTAGGCTTCCCCAAAAAGCAGGAGGCAGAGTCCTGGTCCTGACAAAACCCCTTTGATTAAATGAAGGTGAATTCCTCCCATTCACCTTCAGTAAAGGCCTGGCAAATAGTCTTTCAAAGGAGTATTTATGACCACAAACCTTATCTAACTTGGAAAGTTGCCATGTAAATATTTTCCAAATGAGAGTGCTGTGCAAGGAAAGACTGGGCACAGAGTCTTGGAGATTCACGGACAGATCTTCACACTCCTGAAATGAATCTAATGACTGAACGAAAGAATTGTTTCCTGCAAAAGCCCCCTCCCCTTTCGCTCCTCTTTTGTTTCCTATGGGAAGGGCCAATCACCGGTTCCACCACAAAACCGCGGACGACAAAATCGCGGTCGACGAAAGCACGCATTTGACGTCATCACAGCGTGACGAAAACATCGCGCTGTGATCGAAAAATGTAAAAATAAAGCGAAAACCTTACCCTAACCCCCCCAAACCTAACCCTAAACCTAACCCTAAACCTAACCCTTAACCTAACCCTAAATCTAACCCTAAACCTAACCGTTAACCTAACGCTAAACCTAACGCTAACCCTTAACCTAACGCTAAACGTAACCCTAACGCTCTAAACCTAACCCTAACCCTTAACCTAACCCTAACCTTAACCCTAAACCTAACCCTTACCTTTATGTGAATCGGCTTGCTTTAATTTTATTTTTATTTCAATTTTTAATTTTTTTCGTCGCGCTGTGATGACGTCAAATGCGCGCTTTCGTCGATCGCGCTTTTGTGGACCGCGGTTTTGACGGGTCACGCAATCACCTTCCACCTGTGACTTTACTCCCAAGTCGACCCTGATTTCTGAGTTGTTCTTTTCTTCTGGCAGTTCTGCACATGCGCACACTGGGAAGAGGCTCCAGCCGTTCCTCTGCCTCACTGCTGCCTAGCTCCTTAGGCACCTGATCACTGCCAGATGGCCTCGGCCCCATCTCTGCTTCCAACACAGCGCCCTCATCAGAGCCTTCCCCAGTCTCCAGGACTGGCCCATGCTCCTCCCCAACCTCCTCACTGCTACCACAACCCTGGCCTCTTCAATAAGCCCAGACATCAGCTCTGCAAGGGTGGCCAATTTTCTGTGGAAATACTAAAAATGTCCCTCATGCAGAAGGTCACATTCAACGGTTTCTAGGGCCACCTACAACGCCAGTTTTGGTTTTAAGAGGGCATGTAGGGGATGAATTTGAGAGGTGCGGTGGCCTAGAGGTGGACTCTCGACTCGCAATCAGGAGACTGTGAGTTCAATCCTAGGTAGAGGCAGATATTTCTCTCTCTGGGCTCAATGAGAATATATCTGCTGAACAAAAGTCCCCATTGGTGACAGGAAGGGCATCCGGCCAGTAAACACTCTGCTCCATTCAATTGCCCAGATTCCACCATGCAAGGGATTATGGGGTCATTAAAAGGAGATGTAGGGGACAAATTCTTGCTGTTTCCCCCCCCCCTCAGGGGTACAAAGTAAGCTTGATGTATCTGTTTCCATAGATTTCCAAAGACTTTGTCGATTTCCAGATCGAAACTAATAAAAAAAGAGAACAAAATGAAGTGGAGAACTTTGAACTGAAGAATCTGGTAGGTCATCTTTCATAGGCAGCTTCATTATTGCACCTTTATAAACTGATACTTAATTTCTCTTCCCTCCCGCCCCCATACTTTCTGTCACTTTTGGTCTCCTTCCCAGCTGACTTCTATGTCCACTCAACCAGGGGTGGGCTTCAAAAATTTTAGCAAGGGGTTCTCTGCCCGGTTACTGGGTGGGCGTGGCCATAGTGGGTGCGGCCTAGTCAGCCTCCTGTACCATAGAAGGGGTGGGGCATTTTTGCCCTCCTGGGGCTCCAGAGGCTTTCCTCGAGCCTCTGGGAGGGTGAAAACGCCCCTCCCCAGGCTCTGGAGGCCCTGTGGAGGCCAGAAATGGGCCTCCCCAAACTTCCAGTAGGCCTGTTTTTGCCCTCTCCAAACCTCCAGGCGTGCCCTGCACTTATCTGCATCCAAAACGGGCTACGTGGGGACTCCTGGGAGGGGAGGGGTGGGCGGGGCCAGCCAGGAGTGGGATTTGGGGTTCTCCGAGTTGCACAGAATCTTAGCTAGAGATTCTCCCAAACCCCTGCAAACCTCCAGCAGCCCACCCCTGCCCTGAACACTGTTAGGAATCTAATCTAATGGTTGGGTTGGCAATATATAAATCATGTAACAATGTTATACCTGTTTCTTTAAATCATACTGTAAAATGTGATTGGTTGCTGTTTTCCTCAATCGGCCATAAGAGGGAGCCAGAATGACTGTTAGCTCTCTGTGTTTGTTACATGCTGGGCTGATCTGATCTGAGTGTTTTGGAAGCTGGCTGTTAGAAAGTGCCGTGAGCTATTGTAAGTTTTGCAACTGCTAGCAAACTTTGAGTACCGGATTGTTTGTATGTTTATGGACTATGGTATTTGGATTATCCCTTAACTGAAAGACATTGATGACTGACTGTCTTATCCATGTATGACTTGGACTGTTTGATGGACTCTGATACCTCTATTTCCACGAATTAAAAGCCTATTTAAACTGCAGTGTGTCTGTATGTTGGTTTGTGTGTTCTCCAACACAACTCTCACAATGCTTCTCTGAACGCACTCGCTCTCCCAATGGGCAGCTTACCTAACAAACACATTTCGCCCTCCATGATACAGTTGCATCACGGGAAGTGTGAGTTTAAGATGTGTTCTTACTTTCCTATCTCCATTCTTGATCCAGGCTTATTTTTGACCTGCATTTGTCTCTCTGGATTTTTACTCTCCCAGGTCTTGGACTTGGAGAATCGTATTCTGGAGATTGAGCTCCGTGATGAGAGGACCACTGGAGAACGTGATGCTTTGCAGGAGCGCCTGCACACCTTGGAGAAGGACCACAAGGAGCTGGGGAACGAGTACCTTGCTTTGAAGAGCAACTACCTTGTATTGGACAAGGAGAACGAACAGGCAGTATGAACAGCTCATGAGTAATCCTTCACCTGCTTCAGATGCTAGGCAACTATCAGGTTCTAAAAACCAAGAAAGTGTGAGCATGTGCGCTGGCCAGCTGATTATTGTGCGTGCATACCTGCCAGTATCTGGAAGACTAACTGGCACATGTGCACGCCAGAAACTGGAAGTTCATTTTCCGGCACATGCATGCCCCCCTCTTCCAGGTTGTGGCCCAGACATGCATTCATGTCCTACATCAGTGGTGGGATTCAGCTGGTTCACACCTATTTGGGAGAACCGGTTGGTAACTTTCTAAGCAGTTTGGAGAACCGGTTCTTGGAAGAAATCTCCTTCTGCTTTTTCCCACTTTACAGGGTGGGGCATAACCTTTTCCTAGGGGGTCACAGCAAGATCGACAGCAGTTTACAACTTCCGCGACACCTCATTTTAAAGCCCATAAAAAACTGAATTGAATGAGCTATTAAATGTTAAATTTGCTTTAAGAATGGCTGGAAAATTCGATTCGGAAATGCAAATGCGACTCAGCAATTGTTAAAGGAAAACAATGTTGAATTTTGGGGCAATGACGTCTGGCCGGGAAATTCGCCAGATCTCAATCCGGCAGAGAACATTGGGGCCATAATTAAGGATTAAGGATGAAGTGGAAGCTCTGATGATTCAGGAGCAAGGTCAAAATCGATATTCGGTTGAAACTTTGAGAATGAATTTGGAAACTGTGTTGAAAAATCTGGAAAATCGAACGGAACTGTTTGAAGATTTGTTGTGTTCTTATCCACCTCGTTTTAATGCTGTTCGAAGGGCTAATGGTGGTCATACTGACTATTAAATCGTGTCAATAAACTCAGTTTTTGATGGGCTTTCGAATGGTGTATGAATTATTTGTGTTGTTATTACAAGTGTTGCTGTGACCCCCTAGGAAAAGGTTATGCCCCGCCCTGTACAGGGCTAATGCTGTAAGGAAGGCAGGAAAGAAACATTCTGGTGTTGTTTCTAGTCTAATCTTTATTGCCCTGCTTACCGAAACTGCCTCTCCAATTAACCCTTATTACCATTGTAACAACTAAGACAAAGCTCCCATTGACCTGAGTGACATTGAGTTGGCCACACCCACCCAGTCACAAGACCACCAAGCCACGCCTACCCAGCTGGTCATTAAGGCAGAGGACTGGTTGTTAAATTATTTGAATCCCACCACTGTCCTACATGATCTTACATTGGAACAGTGAAATCTCCAAGAGATGTGGATGAGCGGATGGGATCACTGCATTCATCCACTCTCTCATTTGTTAGGTCACTAAGAATGAAGAACTGAGCAGGGAGTTACTCAACTTGGTTAAGTCCAAGCGGGAGGATCCACACCAGCTCCAAACCAAGAACAGAGAGTCCCAGGCTGAAGCCGAAGAACCGTCTGCTGAAGTGAAGCGGGTGCGAACCTTGGTCCATCGCCTCTCTGCCCGCAAAGTCAAGGTATGGGTATTCTTTGAGCCTCTGCCATGGTGGCACAGTGTTTAGTTTTTAGTTTAGTTTAGTTTAATGAAATTTGTATGCCGCCCACTCCCATTGGGACTCTGGGCGGCTCAGAGTGGTTAGAATGCAGAACTGCAGGGCTAACTCACAGCTCACTCCTGGAGTTAGATCCTGACCGGCTGAAGGTTGATTCAGCCTTCTGAGGTCAGTAAAATGAGGACCCAGAATGCTGGGGCCAATAGCCTGACTCTGTAAACTGCTTAGAGAGGGCTGTAAAGCACTGTGAAGCGGTATATAAGTCTAAGTGCTATTGGTATTCCTTCCTTCCTTCCTTCCTTCCTTCCTTCCTTCCTTCCTTCCTTCCTTCCTTCCTTCCTTCCTCTCTTAATTCCCTTTCTCATTCCCCTTCCTGGTAGCACAGTGGTTAGAATGCAATATTGTAGGCTAACTCTGCCGACTGCCAAGAGTTCGATCCTGACCTGCTCAAGGTTGATTCAACCTTCCAACGTGGTTTAAATGTTGGGGGCGAGGGCATTCAGATGCTCTGAGGCTTCACATTTTAGTTGTGATCTTAGTTGTCTCTCAGTGACAACTTTTAGGCATGTCTCTTAGTTGAGCTATGTCTCTTGGCGATCTTATTTGTGTCTCCTAGTTGGTACTTAAAATGCTCGACTAAACCGCGCCCGACTAAACCGCGTCGCTGACATCATCAACAGGGCGACAACAGCGTGGAGACAGAAGCACACTGTAAACCCTAAACCTAAAATTAACACCTAAACCTAAACCTAACTCCCCTAAACCTAATCCTAAACCTAACCCTAAACCTAACCCTTAACCTAACCCTAAAGCTAACCCTAAACCTAACCCTAAACCTAACCCTAAACCTAACCCTAAACCTAACCTTTAATCTAACCCTAAACCTAATCCTAACCGTTAACCTAACCCTAAACCTAACCCTAACACTTAACCTAACCCTAAACCTAACCCTAACCCTTAACCTAACCCTAAAGCTAACCCTAAACCTAACCCTTACCTTAAGTTGAATCGGCTTGCTTTCAAAGCGCTATTTAAAGCGCCCTTCTTTCTCCGCGCTGGCTGTTGTTGCCCTGTTGATGACGTCAGCGACGCGGTTTAATTGGATGCGGCTTAGTCGAGCGCGGTTTTGACGGGTCACGACCATTTCTTAGGGCATGCGACGTGTGAGCTCCAGCACACAAGCACCTGTTGGACAGCTGATTTTGGCCTTCATTTTTGGCTGTTTTTTGCCCTCCGGAGGGCAAAAAATAACCCAATGTGCAAACTGGAAGTCCATTCTTGAACTTCCAGGTTGCCCATAGGACCGTTTTTCTCCCTCCGGAGGCTTCAGGGGGCTTCCATTTCCGACCTTTGGAAGGCCTGTGGGGGAAGGAGGGAGGCCGTTTTCGTTCTCCCCAGGCTCCTAGAAAGACTCTGGAACCTAGAGAGGGCAAAAAATGGATCCACTGTGCCATCGCGTGCCCAAAGTGTGGGGGAGGGGGGCGCACGCACATGTGCAGGGAGGGGGCGTGTGTTCATCCACAGGGAGTGTGGTTACCCATGGATGCGTGGTGTGGAGGGCATGGGCGGGGAGAGGGCATGCGCATGCTTGGCCCCCCGTGCTCTCCCCACTTTTGGCACACGATGGGGAAAAGGTTAGCCATCCCTGGTATAAGGTTTCCTGATCAAGCAAGGGGTTGGACTAGAAGACCTTCAAGGTCCCTTCCAACTCTGTTATTCTGAATTCTATATTCTTCAGTTGGATTGTAGGGATTGTCCTGTATTGGTTCCATGTGTTAACTGTTCTGATGCATGCTTCATTCCTTTTAGCCCAAAGATGTGGCAGTGGCTTCAGAACAAGAACGTCAAAAGTTGGAGAAAAGTGTGAGTTGAGGGGCCAGCCTCTTCGTCCCCCAAATGATGGAGTTTATAATCTCCATGAATCAAACTGAAAATGTTCAGGATGAACAGGGATGAAGACGCATAGCTCTGTCTGAGTGATTGTTTTCCTCTTCAACAGTTACTTGGAAACCATGGTCACATCGCTGAAGAGATGGAAAAAATGAAAGAAATGTACAATTCCCAGCAACAGAAATTGGAGGAGAGAATGTGAGTAAGATTCGCCATACCCGAGTCCCAATTAAACCAACAGAGTAAGCATGCTTTGCTGCTTTTTAAGGGCTTCGAACATTTAGCTTCCTAAGAAGAAGGAGTCAAGCTATTCTCCAAAGCACCTGAGGGTGAGACAAGAAGCAACGGGTGGAAACTAATCAAGGAGAGAAGCAACTTAGAACTAAGGAGAAGGTTCCTGACAGTGAGAACAATTGATCAGTGGAACAGCTTGCCTCCAGACGTTGTGGATGCTCCAACACTGGAAGTTTTTAAGAAGAGATTGGACAACCATTTGTGTGAAGTGGTGTAGGGTTTCCTGCCTAAGTAGGAGGTTGGACTAGAAGACCTCCAAGGTACCTTCCAACTCTGTTATTCTATTCTAAGTGAACCACTGCAGTCATTAAGCTAGTGGCACAGTTGTTAAGTGAATCTGTTCCTCCATTGACTTAGCTTGTCAGAAGGTCGCAAAAGGGGATCGCATGATCCCAGGGCAACACAATCATCATAAATACAAGCCAGTTGCCAAGCGAAGATCTTAGATAACTATTTGTCTGAAGTGGTGTAGGGCTTCCTGCCTAAGCAGAGGGTTGGACTAGAAGACCTCCAAGGTCCCTTCCAACTGAATTGAATTTCTATTCAATTGTTTTCATTAAGAAGCAGTGGAAATTGTTGCCCAAGGAAGATGCTTGTAATGCGTTGTCATATGTTTCTCCTTCACCTTTTTACAGGCACTGGATCACAACATTGAAAAGCATTTTGAGAAATTCAAGGATTGGAGACTTGCTTATGTATTAAAGTAAACCTGTAGCTAAAGGAATTTTCTTTGTCCTGGATTATCTTAGCATATCCAAGGACTTCACTTTGTGTCCCAAAGTCATTGTCATTGTCATTGTTGTGTGGTTCCTTCCTCCTTTTTAATTATTAAATATCATCCTTTTCTTTTGCCTTGGCCTCGGAAGAAAAGCAGAAAAATATACGTGGACATCTCAAATGCTTCACCCAACTCAAGGAGGAGATGGAGGTGGAGGAGGAAGAGGAGGAGACTCAAAATAACCATTAAAAGAGTCAGCAATACAAGGGGGGCGGGGAGCAATAGAACTTGAGTTCAGGACCATGGAGAGCAGCCATAGAGCCAGGATTGAGAGAGGTTATTCCAGATCTCTTCTGGAATTACAGATTACAGATTAGCAGAGTTGGAAGGGACCTTGTAGGTCATCTAGTCCAACCCCACTCCCAAGCAGGAAACCCTACACCACTTCTGACAGATGGAAATTATGAATTGAGATTGGATAGTGATCTTTCTTGAACTTTTATTTCTCAAACACTACAACTAATATCGTTTTCTTGCCAACCTCTTCCAGGTTGAAAAACGATCAGTAGGCTAGAGAAAAGTCATCGGTTGGCTACACAATTTGGAGATCCGTTCCTCTAACTGCAGGCTCCAAATTTGGGTTTCAAAACAGAGGAGACTGGTTTTGCATCACGTCACCCGGAATGGACAGAAAATGGGGCATGCGGAGGCTGAAAAAGGGGCACGCGGAGGCAGCAATAAGCTATGGCAATCCCTGCAGCCTGAAACAGCTGATCGTGGGGAGGCCAATCCAATTGACAATCAGCTGCTTGTGCTAATCAGGCTGTGCTGAAACTTAAGCTGAAATGGGCTGTTTGCTATTTGCTGCAAGGAGGCAAATTGCTGGAAGGCAGAGGCAGATTTTTTTTCTTGTTTTTCTCACCCAAAAACTAGATGCATCTTATACTTTGAAGCATCTTATACTACAAAAAATATGGGTATGTTGTTTTTGGTGTCTCCAGGATCACCATGGGCAAGGAACTGCAGGAGGCCAAGAAAGAAATTCGGCACACACAGCATAAACTGGCAGAAGAGTCAGTGGTGAGAATCAATTGGTCCTGCTTTGTACGCAAAGGGATGGGTAATGGTATGTGGGAATGGCCTTGGGAGACAGGAGGGAGAGTCAGAGATTGGAAAACCAGCACATAAAAGGTATCTCAGCCAGTGGTGGGATTCAAAATCTTTTCCTACTGGTTCTATGATAGCGTGCTTCACGCTGCACTCAAAGACCGCCCTCGGTGTCAGCACTGGTGAGCGGAGCTGTTTTTTAGCTCAGCTGATTCGCCCAACAATCCGCTCTGCCGCGCGAGGTGATATTTGCCGATTCTCTGAACTATTTAAAATTTCCACCACCGGTTTGCCTGAACCAGTCCCAACCGGCTAAATGCCACCTCTGATCTCAGCTCAGAGGAGGAGGCAGAGCATGGAGGGGGTTTCGGGAGGGACCCTCCCTAGTTTTCCAGAGAGTAAAAGCAAAGGAAGGGAACAGAATTTTCAGATTTGCAAGAGTCCATTAATGGAACCGTACTATAAAGATAGCACTAGTACTCAAGGTTGTGCTTTTTCTCTGGACTACCTCAAAGGGCTGAGGGAAGCAAGATAAATTGGCTTCATCACCCATTACTAGAATTAGAGGTTCATCAATGGCTTTCAGCTGGGCATGGTTAGTCTAGTGAAGAGAAGGACCAGGGGAGACATGATAGCAGCGTTCCAATATTTGAGGGGCTGCCAGAGAGAAGGGGGGGTCAACTTGATGATGAAGATGTTGAGACTCTAGAAAGAGTGCAGAGAAGAGCAACCAGGATGATGAGGGGACTGGAGACTAAAACATACAATGGACAGTTGCAGGAACTGGGCATGGCTGGTCTAGTGAAGAGAAGGACCAGGGGAGACAGGATAGCAGCCTTCCAATATTTGAGGGGCTGCCAGAGAGAAGGGGGGGTCAACTTGATGATGAAGATGTTGAGACTCTAGAAAGAATGCAGAGAAGAGCAACCAGGATGATGAGGGGACTGGAGACTAAAACATACAATGGACAGTTGCAGGAACTGGGCACGGCTAGTCTAGTGAAGAGAAGGATCAGGGGAGACATGATAGCAGAGTTCCAATATTTGGGTGGCTGTCCCAGAGAGGAAGGGGCCAGGCTATTTTCCAAGGCACTTGAAGGCCAGACAAGGAATAATGGATGGAAACTGATCAAGGAGAGATTCAACCTGGAAATAAGGAGACATTTTCTGACCATGAGAACAATCAATCTATCGAACAGAAGTTGCCAGGGAGCTTCATCCCTGGAGGCTTTCAAGAAGAGATTGGACTGCCATTTGTTAGAAATGGTGCAGGGTCTCCTGTTTGGGTGGGGGGGGGTTGGACTAGATGACCTACAAGATCCCTTCCAAATCTGTTAATCTGTTTTTGTTTTTTTTTTAAAAAAACATTTATAATAGTTCTAGAGCAGGGGTCTCCAAATGTGGCAATTTGAAGATTTGTGAACTTCAACTCCCATCCTGGCTGAGGAATTCTGGGAGCTGAAGTTCACAAATCTTCCAGTTGCCAAGCTTGGAGATTTCCCCTGCAAACAAATGAAAATAATTCTATGCAGCAACCTTTATTCCCTTTGTCAGTTGTTAGAGCACCCAGCTTGATAGCTGCCAAGCTTTGTTGCTCTTTAAAACCTTGGAGAAAAACAGACCTACCAATGGCTTTTAGCTGAGAAAAGCCGCTAAAAATAGATATTGCAGTTAGTCCCACTAGGATTTTTCTCAAGACAATCTAATTCATTCATTCTTCCAACCTCTTCTTTTTTAGTATTTTATATTTTTCATCCCACTTTTATTATTTTATCCATCTAACAAAGAATATCCCAGCACTCCAGATTCAAAGGTGTAAGAGCGTTTGGGAATTTGGAGATACCAGTCCCCATTCTTTTAAAGCAGGGATCGGCAACCTTAAACATTCAAAGAGCCACAAAGGTCCTAACTCCACTCCAGCAGACTCCACTCCAGCAGATCCAGCCGAGACACAGGGGGAAGACTTGGCAAACCATCTCTGGGTTGAGTTTCAGGAAGTTGCCTCTGGGGATGTGGACAAGGCTATGCGAGCTGTGAGTGCCTCCACCTGTATACTGGACCCGTGTCCCTCCTGGCTGGTTGCCAACAGCAGTGAGGTGACACGAGGCTGGATCCAGGCGGTTGTTACCGCCTCTCTTCGGGAGGGGCACTTCCCCACCGTGCTTAAGGCAGCGGTGGTAAGACCCCTCCTGAAGAAACCGTCTTTGGATCCAGCTGTCCTTAATAACTACCGTCCAGTCTCCAACCTCCCCTTTGTGGGGAAGGTTGTTGAGAAGGTGGTGGCCTTCCAGCTTCAGCGTACCTTGGAGGAAGCTAACTATCTAGACCCCTTCCAGTCTGGCTTCAGGCCCGGTTACAGCACAGAAACCGCTTTGGTCGCATTGACCGATGATCTCTGGAGAGCTAGGGATGGAGGCCGTGCTTCCATCCTAGTTCTCCTTGACCTCTCAGCGGCTTTCGATACCATCGACCATGGTATCCTTCTGCGACGACTGCGGGAGATGGGGGTGGGCGGCACTGTTTTGCAGTGGTTCTCCTCCTACCTCTCGGACAGGTCACAGTCGGTGTTGGTGGGGGGGCAGAGATCGTCCCCGAGGCCCCTAACTTATGAGGTGCCGCAGGGTTCGGTCTTATCCCCCCTACTATTTAACATATACATGAAACCGCTGGGTGAGATCATTCGGAGGCACGGGATAAAATACCACCAATACGCGGACGATACACAGTTGTATCTGTCCGCCCCGTGCCAACTCAATGAAGCGGTGGACGTGATGAACCGGGGTCTTGAGGCCGTTAAAGACTGGATGAGAGCAAACAAGCTGATACTCAACCCAGACAAGACCGAGTGGCTGTTGTGTTTTCCTCCCAAAAATTTGACCAACGTACCATCACTCAGGCTGGGGGGGCAAAATTTATACCCCTCAGACAGGGTCTGCAACTTGGGAGTCCTCCTGGACCCACAGCTGAGTTTCGACCACCATCTTTCAGCTGTGACCAGGGGGGCATTTGCCCAGGTTCGCCTGGTGCGCCAGTTGCAGCCCTACCTGAATCGGGAGGCCCTCACAACAGTCACTCGAGCCCTTGTGATCTCTAGGCTGGAATACTGCAACGTGCTCTACATGGGGCTGCCCTTGAAGAGCACCCGGAGACTTCAGCTAGTCCAGAATGCGGCCGCGCGAGTGATCGTGGGCGCACCACGGTTCGCCCACATAACACCGATCCTCCGTGAGCTGCGCTGGCTACCTGTCGATCTCCGGGTGCACTTCAAGGTCCTACTCACCACCTATAAAGCGCTCCATGGTAGTGGATCTGGCTAGCTGAGAGACCGCCTTCTGCCAATTACCTCCCTACGTCCCATCAGATCGCATAGAGCTGGCCTCCTCCGTATTCCATCCGCCAGTCAGTGCCGACTGGCGACTACTCGGAGGAGAGCCTTCTCTGTTGCGGCTCCGACGCTATGGAACAATCTCCCCGTGGAGATCCGCACCCTCACCACCGTCCAGGCCTTCCGCACAGCCCTCAAGATCTGGCTTGCCCGTCAGGCCTGGGGATAAGTCTTTACTTTAGCCCCTCCCGAATGTCGAGTGAATGTTGTGTTTTATTGTCTAATTTATTCTCGCTCACATTTCTTTTTGTATTTGTCCTACACTCCCCTTCCCCTTTTATTGTAAGCCACCCTGAGTCCCCTCAGGGAAAAGGGCGGCCTATAAATGCATAATAAAATGCTATTAAAAAAAAAACAAAAACGGAAGCCCCCCAATAATTCTGGAGCCAACCGGAAGTCCGGTTCCTCCATCATAGAGTCTCCTCCTAGTGTGACGTCCTTTTTCCTCTGCCAACCAGAAGTCCGGTTCCCCCACCATAGAGGTTCCTCCTAGCGCGGCATACTTTTCCTTCCACCTGTCCTAACCGAAAGCCCTATCAATTGTGGAGCTGACCGGAAAACCCGCCCCTTGCCATAGAGTCTCCTCCTGGCGCACTATGCTTTCTCCCCCTCCCAACCGAAAGCACCTCTCAAAATTGTGGGGCTGACCAGCGACAGGGAGCCAGAGCAGAGGGATGAAAGAGCCACATGCGGCTCCAGAGCTGCAGGTTGCTGACCCCTTCCTTAAAGCAAGCTCCAATTTTGGTAGTAAGTCGAGGACTCCCTGTACATTTTTCTCTCCTGGGGCTACAGATATTGCTGTCCTCCCAAGGCCATCTTCAAGAGGTCGAGTCTCAGAATTCCCAGCTGCAGTTACAACTCAAAGAGCTGAATGAGGAATACCGCTCGCGCCTTGTTCAGTACATTACAGATCTGGCGGTAAGCATTTCTCACTGGGGGAGGAAGTAATTCCCACTGCCCCCTCTTAACTTGCTTCACCCCATTAAAGCCATCCAAATCAGGAACCAGCCAAAAATTGCCAGAGTCGAAAGAAAACCGCCCCATATTTGGGTGCCATGATGGTATAAGTAGGGAACTTATCCCCATGTTGCAGCTGTTCGCCACGTTTTGAAAGCCAAACCATGAAGGCACAAATTAGACTGCAGGGAGGGTGGTGAGAATTGGAAGTCAGTTTGATGTGGTAGTTAAGGTGCTGGCTTAGAAACCAGGACATTGTGAGTTTTGGTACCATCTTAAGCATGAAAGCTGGCTGGGTGACTTCAAGCCAATTGCCAAGAGACTGAGAGTTCTAGTCCTGCCTTAGGCATGATAGCCAGCTGGGTGTCCTTGGATCAATCACAAGGAGATGGGGAGATCTAGTCCTGCCTTAGACATGAAAGCCAAACTGGGTGCCTTTGGGCCATTCACCAGGAGACTGTGAATTCTAGCCCTGCTTTAGCCATGAAAGCCATCTGGGTGACTTTGGGCCAATCACCAGGGGATGGTGAGTTCTAGTCTCACTTTAGGATTGAAAATCAGCTGGTGACTTTGAGCTAGTACGTCTCTGGGTCCAACCCACCTCACAGCATGGTTATGGGGAAAATAGGAGAAAAGAGTGTTAGATATATTGACTGCCTTGAGCTACTCGCAAAATAATAAATGTGGGATAAAAATCTAATCAACAAACAAATTTTTAAAAACGCAGCAGAGCGAGCTGATGAGTGAGTAAGCAGTTAATGCTAGGGTGCCCCGTTCTGCAGTCTCACCAAATGCATTTGTCTTTCCAGGAATACACCGATAGTAAATCACCAGCGGCTAAAAAGGAACCCCCTCAAATGAAGCGTTTTGTGGACAGCATGCTGAAAGACATCCGAGCTTCCTATAAATCTCGGGAGGAACAGCTGGCTAGAGCTGCTCGTGGTTACAAGAAGCGCATGCAGAATTTGGTCAGGAAGCATGAGGGGCTACTCATTGCCTACAGGTAAGAGAAGGGGATGCAGTGGCTCAGTGGCTAAGACGCTGTAGGTCATCTATTCCAACTTCCCCACCCAAGCAGGAGACCCTACACCATTTCTGACTGATGGCAGTCCAGTCTCTTCTTGAAAGCTTCCAGTGATGAAGCTCCCACAACTTCTGAAGGCAACTTCTCTTCCATGGGTCGATTACTCCCACTGTCAGAACATTTCTCCTTATTTCCAGGTTGAATCTCTCCTTGTTCAATTTCCATCCATTATTCTTTGTCTGCCTTTGGATGCTTTGGAAAATAGTTTGACCCCCTCCTCTCTGTGGCAGCCCCTCAAATATTGGAAAATGCTAATATGTCTCTCCTGGTCCTTCTCTTCACTAGACCAGCCATGCCCAGTTCCTGCAACTGTTCATTATATGTTTTAGCTCCAGTCCCCTAATCCTCTTGGTTGCTCTTCTCTGCTCTCTTTCTAGAGTCTCAGCATCTTTTTTATAGTGTGGTGACCAAAACTGGATGCAGTATTCTAGGTGTGATCTTACTAAGGCTTTATAGAGTGGATTTATAGAGCCCTTGATCTTGTTTGTAGCCCTCTGTTAATGCAACTTAGGATTCATCCAGGGATGGACCACCTACCCCTTCTGAAGACAAAGTCTGTTCCATGGGTTGATTGTTCTCACCATCAGAAAAGTCTCCTTATTTCCAGGTTGAATCTCTCCTTGCTCAGTTTCCATCCATTATTCCTTGTCTGACCTTTGGGTGCTTTGGAAAATAGCTTGACCCCCCTCCTCTCTGTGGCAGCCCCTCAAATATTGGAAGTCTGCTATCCAGTCTCCCTGGTCCTTCTCTTTAGTAGACTAGCCATGCCCAGTTCCTGCAACCATTCATTGTTGTAGCAAAGTGTTGGAAGATGCTTTAGTAATCTTTCTGGTACTGTCAAGATCCTTAGAGCTGAGACTGTAGGCCAATGATCAATGAAATGTTTGCTTGGTGATAGGATACAACGCGAGCAAATCCGGTTGCTAGGCTCTCATGATCTGGATCCTGGCCCACCGGAACATCATTTCTCCATCACGGATGCTCAACTGCTGACCAACACAACGCAAGAGTTAAATCGGTTGCGGGAAGACAAAGCTAATCTGGAGGGACAACTCTATGAGCTGCAGATGAAGGTGGGTCCACAGCATACTTTTCCCTGGAAGGGGATCCTATGAGGTGTGGCTGGGAAGGTCTAGCCTTGAATCAACCTGTCCTTCAATACATTCAACATTATTATCATATGTGGTGGACATGTAGAGACGCAAAAAGCTATGGGTTAAAATAAAATCATTAGGGAAAACGATACATCAGCCCACAGAATTGAAGCCAGAGGTATTCTTATTGGGTATACTACCAGAGAAATATACTAAAGAAGACTCACATCTGATTGTACAAATAATAACAGCAGCTAGAATTGTATTTGCACAAAATTGGAAAGCAGACAAAATCCCATCCGAAGGAGAGATAATAAAGAAGATATTAGATTGTGCAGAAATGAATAGGTTGACATTGAGAATAAAGGACAAAGAGGAATCAGTGTACTACAGGACATGGGGGCGATTTTATGATTGGCTTGAAAAAAGATACAAATAGAAAGAGAAAGGAACAAAGCACAGAAACAAATAACTCAGATGACACATTATTAAATCAGAGAGAGAGGAAACAAGAAAGTATGAAAATGTAAATATACAGGTGGAAAAATGATATGAATTGGCAAATGTTAAACAGCAATTCTAAGAATGTATATCTAAGAATGAAAATGCATTCAACATTAGGAATGGGCAGGATAAACATAAAGGGATAATTCAGAATAGATCTGGAAGGGACCTTGAAGGTCTTGTAGTCCAACCCCTTGCCCAGGCAGGAGGCCCTAGACCCATGATGGCGAACCTATGGCATGCATGCCACAGATGGCACGTGGAGCCCTCTCTGCTGGCACGCGAGTCGTTGCCAAAGCTCATCTGCACCATGCATGCGCGTATGCCTCCCACCGGCCAGCTGATTCAGCAAAATCTTGATGCGTCTTATACTCCGAAAAATATGGTAGTTGGCAGTGGTGGGTTTCAAATTTTTTTAGAACCTCTTCTATAATTGTGGCCTGCTTTATGGGAGTGGCTTGCCAGCCATGTGACCGGGTGGGAGTGGCTTGCCAGCCATGTGACCGGGTGGGAGTGGCTTGCCAGCCATGTGGTGAAAGTCACTTAACAACGCTCTTGCTTAGCAACGAAAATGTTGTCTCAGAAACTCTGGCATTTGAAGCACGCAAGTCTTAAAGCTGTCAAGTTACAAGACCCTCGCACCCCTAGCCCTTTAGGAAAAAAAAACCCTCCAGGGGTGTTCAAACTTGACAGCTTTAAGACTTGTGGACTTCAACTCCCATAATTCCTCCTCCAGTCATGTTGGCTCAGGAACTCTGGCATTTGAAGCACGCCAGTCTTAAAGCTGTCAAGTTACAAGACCCTTGCACCCCTAGCCCTTTAGAAAAAAACCCCCAGGGGTGTTCAAACTTGACAGCTTTAAGACTTGTGGACTTCAACTCCCAGAATTCCTCCTCTCACTCTTCATCTTGATGATGTGCGGACGGGCCGGGAGAGGGAGCTGGAACCGGTTCTAAACGGCACTGTAGATTTGTAGAACCTCTTCTATAGAAGAGGCTAGAACTGGCAGGAACCCACCCCTGGTAGTTGGTGACTTTGGGGCAGTTCCATTCTCTCTTGGTCTAAACCCAACCCACCTCACAGGGTTGTTTTCAGGAAAACAGCAGGGGAGATCACTGTGTCACGTATTGAGTTGCGCAAAAATAAAGACAGGACATCAATCGAATCACACATTCATTGTTTATTTTTCCTGTTTCTGTTGCTTTAGGTAAAACTAAGTGAAAAAATGACTACTGGGACATCTTCTCAGTGAGTATCTCTCCCTCTTCATGGGGTTCCAATGAATTCAAATCTTTATTACAGCCAGAAGCCAGAGAGAAAAACCAAACAGCTAAGATATTAAGTAAAAGTAATACAGGTAGAGAGATGGGGTGGCTCAGTGGCTAAGAAGCTGAGCTTGTCGATCGGAAATGTTGGCAGTTCAGCAGTTCGAATCCTAGCACTGCAGAATGGAGTGAGCTCCCGTTACTTGTCCCAGCTTCTGCCAACGTAGCAGTTCGAAAGCACATAAAAATACAAGTAGAAAAATAGGGACCACCTTTGATGGGAAGGTAACAACGTTCCGTGCACCTTCGGCATTAGTCATGCCAGCCACATGACCACGGAGATGTCTTCAGACAGTGCTGGCTCTTCGGCCTTAAAATGGAGATGAGCACTGCCCCCTAGAGTCAGGAATGACTAGCACATATGTGCAAGGGGAACTTCCCTCCAGCAGCCCCTCAAATATTGGAAGACTGCTATCATGTCTCCCCTGGTCCTTCTCTTCACTAGACTAGCCATGCCCAGTTCCTGCAACCATCCATCATATGTTTTAGCCCCTCCAGTCCCCTAATCATCCTGGTTGCTCTTCTCTGCCCTGTTCCTAGAGCAGGAGATCCCAACCTTCTCTATACCCTATCCTCCTAGAACACTTTCAAGATATTCTCACACCCCTTACAAAAATAAATAATTATATGCATATAATTATAAAGGGATGTGGTGGCTCAGTGGCTAAGACACTGAGCTTCTCGATCAGCAGTTCGAATCCCTAGAGCCACGTAACGGAGTGAGCTCCCGTGACTTGTCCCAGCTTCTGCCAACCTAGCAGTTTGAAAGCATGTAAAAATGCAAGTAGAAAAATAGGAACCACCTTTGGTGGGAAGGGAACAGTGTTCCGTGCGCCTTCGGCGTTTAGTCATGCCGGCCACATGACCATGGAGACATCTTCGGACAGTGCTGGCTCTTCGCCTTTGAAATGGAGATGAGCACCGCCCCCTAGAGTCAGTAACAACTAGCACATACATGCAAGGGGAACCTTTACCTTTATCTAATTATGCACATACACTATGATTTTGAAACTTCTAAACCCAGGTTTTTGCACCCCCCTGGAATATTGTCTCTCTCTCACCCTTTGTTGGGAACTCCTGTTGTAGAGTCTCAAGGCGGGGGCCCGTGTCCCCCCCAGCCAAGTTTTGACCCCTTTGCGCAAGGCCAAAAGAGCCTCAACTCTGAAGGCAAGACGTTCCACAATATTTATCACATTTTGCAAAAACGGGGGCAGACCCAAAACCACTCCCCCCCCCAATGACAACAAAAACCCCTTTAAAACTCACATATAGAGCCCCAGAACAGGCAGGAGGAAACTTAAGTATGCACCCTGCCTTTAACTATTTAGCTATCTACCCCCCCTTTCGTAATGCACAGAGCATGAAGCATTTTCAATGGAGGCATTCACAATTAAGGCCGGCGACATCATTAAAACGCCGGGAAACAAAAGTGCTTCCCACATTCACAAAACGGCACAGGCCGATCAGCAAAAGGGGGGGGGGACGTCCCCCCAAGCTTGTACATTATTAATGCTTTATTTCGCTTATCCGGCCAAAAAATAAATAAAGAGCAGGCTGTTTGAGAGGGCTAAAGGATAAAACACCAATCTAAAATAAAATTAGAAAGAAAAAACTCAGGGCTGATTGCTGCAAAACACCAATTTATTTGACTTTCTAAATGGCATTTCCGAGTCAGATCTGGCTTAAAAAAAACTCATTTTCTTTTAAATTGCTGAAAGAGAGAGAGGGAAAAAGGAGGTGGAGAATTCCTGGCGGCAAAGGACATACCCTGCAGGGGGAGCTCTGGATATCTCTGTTTCCCCCCCTCTGCATGTAAATTGGAGCACAATGCATTCCTCCCTTCATTCCATTCTTTTATTACCGTCAGAATTCTCCAAACATCAAAAGTGACCTATATTTTACTTATGCGGGACTCGGACCAACTCGGCCGAACTTTCCCACGGCTCGCTCGCATATTTCCCCACGATTAGATCACCTATCTTCAACACCCCACAAGTGAAGTGAGGGGATTTGCGCTCCCCGAAGGAGAAAAATAAAAAAGGCCCTCCAGAATGGAAACATAAAAGACGGTGGGGCCTCCTTCCCACCGTTTCTCACCTCCATTTTTTTTAAAAAGAGAAGGCTTCTGTTGTGCAGAATCTAGGAGGGTGTAGTTTGAGTTTGCACTGGCTCAATCTTGGGATCTTTATTCAGGGGTAAATTTGGGGTTTCCGACATAATTGGTGAAGTGGGCTTAGATAGTGTGATGGACCTATCAGCTTGATATTGGCCCTTCCTTCCTTCCTTGTTCTCAAATCTTTCCTTCCTTCCTTCCTTGTTCTCAAATCCATCCATCCTTCTTTCCTACCTTTCTTCCTTCCCTCGTTCTCAAATCCATCCATCCTTCTTTCCTACCTTCCTTCCTTCCTTGTTCTCAAATCCATCCATCCTTCTTTCCTTTCTTCCCTTCTTGTTCTCAAATCCATCCATCCTTCTTTCCTACCTTTCTTCCCTCCCTCGTTCTCAAATCCATCCTTCCTTCCCTCATTCTCAAATCAATCCTTCCTTCTTTCCTTAATTTCCAAATCCATTCTTCCTTCCTTCCCTCGTTCTCAAATCCATCGATCCTTCCTTGCCTCCTTGTTCTCAAATCCATCCATCCTTCTTTTCTACCTTTCTTCCTTCCCTCATTCTCAAATCCATCCTTCCTTCCTTCCTTCCTTCCTTCCTTCCTTCCTTCCTTCCTTCCTTCCTTCCTTCCTTCCTTCCTTCCTTCCTTCAGAAGAAATGCCCATCTGAGTTCAGTTCCAAGTGGGGAACTGAAAGTTGCTTGGAAAGAAGGTTTATTGATGGTGGGCAGGACCACGTGATTTGAGGTCCTGGGGGGAGGAGGAAGGGCAGAGATGCTGAGAATGCCCTGGTTTTATGCCCTCTCTGGGGTTTTGAATTTGAGCTTGTATTCTGATTGGTTGTCAGACTCCCATTGGGCCAATGGGGGGGGGGAGGCAACTCTGGAGGCTGTCTTGAGTCCCAGGCTTGGTTGAGCCTTGCTGGGTGATGTAATCTTCCCAGGTGCCATGTGGTGAGATGGGTAGAGGGCTTGGGCAATTCCTACTATGGCTCTGCCTGAAGAGGTTTGTTATGTTCAACAGACTGGCTCAGGCCTTAATGGTCCATTGACAACGATGGGGAGGGGGCTGTGAGTTTCTGCCTCCCTTTTAGGGGGAAATATTTTGCCCTTGTCAGCACTCCTCCATTGAATAATTAGGAAAGAAAACCACGAGACTCCATTGCTAGAAATCAAGTGTACTTTTACTAATTATAAATGATCAGAAGCGTAGCAAAGCGAAGACTGATTATTTAGGCGCGAAAGCGAATGATATATAGAATAACCCACTCCCCACCCCTTGGCATCCCGGTTACAGTCCAATCATAATTCCCCTAAGTGTCAGGTGTGAGATAACTTCGAAAGGCATCACGAAGATGGAATGTCGGTGCCATTGGCCTTGGCGGGAAACCTCCTCCGCATGCATAGTAAGACAGGCAGCACAACTCCAGAATCTTCCTCCAGCACAAGTAGTAAATCCCTCCCAAATACCATGCCCACCCTCCCCGTTTCAATGGCAGCCGAAGCAGCAGCAAAGCAGAGGCTGACAGCCCTTTTAATATTTCCTAAAATATCCCCTTTTTCTAGGAGAGGGGTGGGTACTAACTTTCTACATTTCCTTCCTTCCTTCCTTCCTTCCTTCCTTCCTTCCTTCCTTCCTTCCTTCCTTCCTTCCCTTGCCTTCCCTTCCCTTCCCTTGCCTTCCCCTTCCACCATGTCTCCCTTTCCCCTTCCCTCCCTTCTTTTCCAGCCTTCCTTCATTCCTCCCTCCCTCCTCCCTCATTTGCGGGGTTATTGGTACTACAGCTCCCATCCCTCTAGACAGCAGGTGGTTGTAATACGGTGCATAAGGATTGTAAGAGACCCTGTCTGACCACAGATCTTCTCCAGGGATAAGGTTGCAGTTTTGGAACATCCAAAACTGATCCCGGCATCATCATCATCCTCTTTTAACAACCCTATAATCCCTTGCAGGGTGGAGTCTGGGCAACTGAATGAAGCTGAGTGTTTACTGGCCGGATGCTCTGCCTGTTGCCGATGTGGAGTTTTGTCCAGCAGATATATTCTCATTGTGCCCAGAGAGACAAATATCTGCCTCTACCTGGGATCGAACTCTCACCCTCCTGATTGTGAAGCGAGAACTTCACCTCTAGGCCACTGCACCAGTGTGGAACCCAGGCATGCAAAGTAGATATTCAATCACAGAGCTAGCTGAGTTGCCATCTCTCCATCACAAATCCTTCTCCTTGCTGTTCCTTGCTGTCTTCTTCCTCCTCTTTTTGTTATCCTTCACTTGACTCAGATTTCGTTCCTCAGGCTTTTGTCTCAGCTGCAGCTTTTCCTCCTGTCTCCCAAGGTTATTCTCACAGCCCTTTACCCTTGCTGTTCAACATCATCTTTACCTAGTAGCTGCATCATATATAACCTTGGCGAATGGTAAAGCTGGTTGACTGATAGCAGGGTTCCAATATTTGAGGGGTTTCTACAGAGAGGAGGGGATCAATCTATTTTCCAAAGCACCCAAAGGAATAATGGATGGAAACTGACCAAAGAGAGATTCAACCTAGAAATAAGGAGAAATTTTCTGACAGTGAGAATAATCAACCAATGGAACAGATGTTGCCTTTGGTAGTTGTGGGAGCTTCATCATTGGAAGCTTTCAAGAAGAGACTGGACTGCCATCTTTCAGAAATGGTGTAGGCTCTCCTGCTCAGGTGGGGAAGTTGGACTAGATGACCTACAAGGTCCCTTCCAACTCTGTTAATCTGTTCGGTTAGTTAATGGCTTAATGTTTTGAGAAATGAGTGAATTCAGTAGTCGAGGTAAAAGGGTTATTATGCACAGCCCCGACAGCTTAACAACGGTGACTCTTTTTAATTCACAGTGTTCTACCTCTCCCTGTCCATAGTCAGCTGGAGGGCGAGGGCTGGGCTGAACTCAGGAAGCAGCTACGGGAATTTACCCACACTACGCAAGTAAGTAAAACTCTCCAAGGATGTGGCAATGTCACTCAACGAAAGGGCTATGGGGTGCATTTTTCCAGGTCCCTCTATTGGTTGATGTGATATTGGTATGCGAGAAAGACCTTGGGAGACTCGTTCACGAGATGCTGCGTAGGGAGCAATCAGATAAGAGACAGTATAGCGCACAGCTGGATAGTGAGTGAGTCAAAAGTCTCAGAAGGAACCCTCCTTTAGTTACTTGGGTTTAAAGAAGATGGTGTTGTGGCCTGCCAGAAGAGCTGGCAGCAGATTTGGATAGTGAGGAGGTTGGGGAGGAACCTGGGCCAGTCCTGGAGTCTGTGGAAGGCTCTAATGAGGGCTCTGTGTCGGAGGCAGAGAAGGGGCCAGGGTCATCTGACAGTTATGAGTCAGACATCAGTGGGGCAGAGGAACAGCTGGAGCCTGTTCCCAGTGTGTGCATGTGCAGAGTGTCCAAATGAAGGGAACAGCTAAAGAACAGGGGTCGACTTGGGAATAAGGCCTCAGGTGGACGATGAATGGCCCCTCCCAGAGGAAATAAAAGAGGAGCGAAAGGGGAGTGGAGTTTGCAGGAGACAATTGGTTTGCTTAATTGGTTCGTGACTCTCCGAGACTCCTTGCCAAGTTCTGCAGATATCAGCCTGGCAGCTCTCCAAGACAAATAAAGTCTGTGACTGTAAATCCTCCTTTGAAAGACTTTGCTGGATGTGAAGGAGCAGAATTCACAGGAAATGAATAAAAGGGTTTTTTGTCGGGACAAGGAGTTTGCTTCATGTTCTTGGGAAGCCCCGGTCAGAACAGATGTGAGGCAGAGGAGGAGGAGGATAGTACTTTCAAACTTGCAAGATTCTGTTAATATAGATTTACAATAGAGTCAGTTATCTATCTCATCTGACACCAATCTTGCAAGTCTCAGTGTATAATTTTCTTCCACTTTATCGTTAAAGGTTTATCTTGGAAGCTGGGCACTCTTTTCCTTTCCTTCCCTCTTATACCAGACAGTCAATCTTGAGTTTCTTTCTCATTCCCTGAGTTTTTCCCCCATCGGTTGCTACATGACAATATTTCCTTCGAGACCCTCTCTACACTTGTATCGAACTGTGAGAATAGCCTTAAGGAACAGGGGGAAGAGCCACTTGTCAAAGCAACTAGCAGAGAAGTCTGAGTCCCGAGACAGAAAAGTAATTTGAGAAAACATCTCCGATTTTACCCTACTTCTCCCTAGTTCTCTCTTTATATTAAATTGTTTATTTATCTATTTATTAAATGTATTTGCCTGCCATCTTGCCTCCGGGTGACTCTTTAGGATAAAAACAAGGAAAGAGACACACTCAAAGAGTTTCAAGATCCTGTAACTCTATAATAAAAGTGTCACCTCCAAAGCATCCCTGTCTTGTTGAGTTGCCATAGGAAAGGGGGGAAACAGGGTCATAATTGGGCCGTGAATTACATGGAGAGCTGGCTTCACTGGGGTACGTGCCGACATGTTGCTCATAATAACTGGATTCTTTTGAAGCTTGGCTCGAGGCTCATGATTTAATTAGGGCATCCTTCGGAACCTTGACAGCAAGTAGGTTTAGTATTTACAATTGGGATTCTTCTCTAGTGTGAAGAGCTGAGAGTTCCCCTCAACCGACCTTCAGTTATTGGCTATCATGCTCTCTCCTTCCCTTCCCACATCTTTAGGTGGAACTGGAAAGGGAGAGAAGCCAGCTGCTGGCCCGGGCGATGGTAGCAGAAGAGCAGGTTGCTGAACTGCAGGAATATATGGACAAACATCTGGTGAGGTGAGACCAAAGGCTAAAGCTTTCTTTGGGTCTATAGCAGGGGTGTCAAAGTCACATATACGGCCTGCAGGGTGCTTAAATCTGGCCCATGGAGCTGGCCTGGGAATATCAAAGGACCAGCCTGCTGGAGGCCAGGGAGGCTGAAAACGGGGGTTTTCGTGTGGCCCATTTTTGGCCGGCAGAGTACTGAAGGAGGCCATGGAGGATGAAAATGAGGCAGACAGAGCTGCACACGGTCCCCTGGTGTCCTGCTTCGGCTGGCAGGGTGCTGCCAGAGGCATCCATCCCATCTCCCTGCCACTCCCCTCCCCGCCGTGGAAAACTACAATGCTGATCTGGCCCTCAAAGAAATCCAGTTTGACATCCCTGGTCTATAGCCGGGTTGAGGAACCTATAGCACATGTGCCGGAAGTGGCGCACACAGAGCCATCTCCCCAGGCACACTAGCTGTTGCCTGTTGCTCTTCCAGGTTCCAGCTGGTCTTCCAGGAGCACCAAAAACCAGAAGGGCAGGCAATTGGCACGCATGCGCACAGTGGTAACCAGAAGCTCAGCTTCCTGGCGCAGGCATGCGCAATGGGGAACTGCTCTTCCGGTTTCTGTTGCTCCCGTGCGCACGCTGGGGAGCTGCTATTCCGGTTCCCGGAACTACCCCGCTGCGCATGCACTCCCGTTTTGGCATTTGGCATTTCGCCAACACTGGTCTATAGCATTGTCAGTCTTCATCCTGAGCTTTCAAAAATCCCAAGATGAACGCTTCATTTCTCTCTGCTTCCCAAAAGATGAAGGAAGACACAGGTTAAATCTCTCCCAGGTGAGTCCATTTCCCCTCCCCCCTCTCCTGCCTTCTTTGGTCTCCTTATTTTTCACACTGGAAGCTGCTGGATACCTGGATTCTATCCGTAGAAGTGAGTACAGCACCCGTTATCTCTTCTGTGCTTCCGTTGCAGATACAAGCAGGAGATCGTGAGAATGCACAAACTCCTAGGAACAAATGGATCCCAAGCATTGAGTGCTGGAGCATCTCAGGTTCCAGTACATTTTTGATGTCCCAAGGAAACCTCAGCAAGGAAGTGTAGCTTTCTCATCAGAATCGAGCTGGAAGGGACCATGGAGGTCTTCTAGTCTAGCCCCCTGCTCAAGCAGGAGACCCTAGACCAGAGGTCCCCAAACCTGGCAACTTTAAGACTTGTGGACTTCAACTCCCAGAATTCTCCAGCCAGCTATGCTTGTTGAGGTCCACAAGTCTTAAAGTTGCCAAGTTTGAAGACCATTTCAGACCAATCACTTCATTCAGTGATGAAGCACCCACGATTTCTGAAGGCAAGCTGTTCCATTGGTTAATAGTCCTCACGGTTAGGAAGTTTCTCCTCGATTCCAGGTTGCTTCTCTCCTTGATTACTTTCCATCCATTGTTTCTTGTTCTGCCCTCTGATGCTTTGGAAAACGTCAGAATCCTTGCAAATGTTCTCAAAAGGCCTGGACTCCTTGCCCCGAATAACAACTGTACCCAACATCTGGTACGCATTCATCCCCAAGAGATACGAGGAAGAAAAAGTCTTCCGCAGCTGCCAATTAGGTTCCTGGGTGAAATGTAAGCTTCAAAAATGTGAATGTTTTGTTCAACGCTACTCCAAAATGCCGGAATTTGTCTGTTTATGAAGAGCTTTTGGATATAACACTGTGTATATATACACTGCGTGTGTTTGTGTGTGCATAAGAGGTGATTATGCATTCTTGGATGGACATCCTGTGTAAGTTAAACAAAATCTGTCCACACTTTATTTTGATTTAGTATGGAAACAGGGAGATCAAATATGATTCCATTTGGTTTGTGTTTGATTTGTTGATTAAAAACCGTCCGTCATGATTTATATAAATATGATTTTAGTCTCAGTTCACTTATTTTCAGTGACTGTACTGTATTACTCTACTTCAGATTTTTCTTCCTAACCTTACCCCCCCTTTTCCTCTTTTTTCTTCTTTTTAGATGTACCGTTTAGCTTTCTTCCAGCATACATTGTACGTGTTTCCCCGAAAATAAGATAGGGTCTTATTTTCTTTTGCCCCTCGAAATAAGCCCTTGGCCTTATTTTCGGGGAACTTATTATTTTGGAGGTGCAGGAGGCCCCTTAATCTTGGCCCGCAGCTGGATCAGCTGGTCCAAAGATCCAATATAGATTTACAAGAGAGTCAGTTTACCTATCCAATCTTGCAAGTCTCAATCAATGGTGGGATTCAGCTGGTTCACACTAGTTCGGGAGAACCAGTTGTTAACTTTCTGGGCCATTTGGTGAACTAGTTGTTGGAAGAAATCATTAGGGCAGAGAACCTGTTGTTAAATTATTTGAATCCCACCACTGGTCTCAATGTATAATTTTCTTCCATTTTATCCCTAAAGATTTATCTTGGAAGCTGGACACTGTTTCCCTTCCCTTCCCTCTTATACCAGACAGTCAATCTAGAGTTTCTTTCTCATTCTCTTGATTTTTTTCCCCATCGGTTGCTTCATGACAATATTTCCTCTCTGTAGTTGTAACAAACTGTGAGAATAGCCTTAAGGAAGAAGGGGAAGAGTCACTTGTCAAAACAACGGTCAGATAAGAGTTTAGTCTCGAGACAGAAAAGTAATTTGAGAAAACGTCTCCGATTTTAAAAAACCCCTAGTTCTCTCTCTATATTAAATTGTTTATTTATCTAGTTATTAAATTTATTTGCCAGCCATCTTGCCTCCAGGTGAATTTCAGGATAAAAACAAGGAAGAAAGAGGCACACTCAGAGTTTCAAGATTCTGTAGCTCTATAATAAAAGTGTCAACTCGCAAAGCATCCCTGCCCTGTTCTTGAGTTGCCATAGGAAAGGGGGGAAACAGGGTCATAATTGGGCCGTGAATTACATGGAGAGCTGGCTTCACTGGGGTACGTGCCGACATGTTGCTCCTAATAACTGGATTCTTTTGAAGCTTGGCTCGAGGCTCATGATTTAATTAGGGCATCCTTCGGAACCTTGACAGCAAGTAGGTTTAGTATTTACAATTGGGATTCTTCTCTAGTGTGAAGAGCTGAGAGTTCCCCTCAACCGACCTTCAGTTATTGGCTATCATACTCTCTCCTTCCCTTCCCACATCTTTAGGTGGAACTAGAAAAAAAAACAAGGAAGAAAGAGGCACACTCAGAGTTTCAAGATTCTGTAGCTCTATAATAAAAGTGTCAACTCGCAAAGCATCCCTACCCGGTTCTTGAGTTGCCACAGAAAAAGGGGGAAACGGGGTCATAATTGGGCTGTAAATTACGTGGGGTCAGAGCTGGCTTCACTTGGCCTTATTTTCGGGGAGCTTATTATTTTTGAAGTGCAGGAGGCCCCTTAACCTCGGCCTGCAACCCACAGATCAGCTGATCCGGAGAGGGCCGGAAGTTCTCTCTCTGTTTCTGGCACATTCTTGCCAGCCCTTGCGTCGCTGGGCCTGTCACTCTTTTTTGCAGCCGCCACTAAGAGAAAGGGTGCAGTAGCTAGGGTTTGAGGTAGCGGCCTCTGTGAGGCCGTTCCACATGGATGGCAGGGGCATGTGGGGGGCATGTGCCCCCCTTGCCCCCTCCCCAGCAAATGGCAGGGATTGGCTGTGCATGTGTTGAAATATTTTAGGGGAGGGCTTATTTTGGGGCTCAAAAGCCCGATTGGGCTTATTATCTGGGGAAGTCTTATTTTTGGGGAAGCGGGAGTAGCATCGGCAGTATTGAATAGCACGGCCTGACATTTCTAAATATTGTATTCGATGGGCATCACCGGTACAATTTAAGTAAAACTCAATTCAATTATAGCTGTTAGGTAAGCTCCCCGTTGGGAGAGCGAGTGCGTTCAGCGAAGCGTTGTGAGAGTTGTGTTGGAGAACCAACCAGCATACAGAGTCACTGCAGTTTAAATAGGCTTTTACTTTTGTGGAAAATAGAGGTATCAGAGTCCATCAAACAGTCCAAGTCATACACGGATAAGACAGTCAGTCATCAATGTCTTTCAGTTAAGGGATAATCCAAATAACATAGTCCAGTATCATATAAATAGTCCAGTACACAAAGTTTGCTAACAGTTGCAAAACTTACAATAGCTCACGGCACTCAGATCAGATCAGCCCAGCATCCAACGAACAGAGAGAGAACTAACAGTCATTCTGGCTCCCTCTTATGGCCGATTGAGGAAAAACAGCAACCAATCACACCATTACAGTATGCTTTAAAGAAACAGTTACAACATTGTTACATGATTTATATATTGCCAACCCAACCGTTAGATTATATTCCTAACAACAGCAACAGAAGAATGAATTTAGCACCAACATTCACTTTATCCTCACAGCAAACCTGCAAGGTAGGGAAGATCAAGATACAACAACCAGCCCCAGACTGTTGACAAAGTAATTTGGGGAGGCATGAATCTAAGCCTCCTCCGAATTCCATCTGCCGGCCAATGTCGGCTGGTGACTCCCCGGGGGAGGGCCTTCTCTGTGGCTGCTCCGGCCCTCTGGAACAATCTCCCCGTTGAGATCCAGACCCTTACTACCCTTCTGGCCTTCCGCAAAGCAATTAAGAGCTGGCTGTTCCGGCAGGCCTGGGGCTGTTGAACTATCCAGCCCCATTCGAGGTTACGACTCTTGTGACTTCTAAACTGCTGTTTTTATTTTATTTCTGTATCCACTCCCCTTTTTATTGTGAGCCGCCCTGAGTCTCTCGGGAATAAGGCGGCATACAAACCAAATAAAATCAAATTAAATCAAATCAGGCCTCAAGTTTGGATAGTCAACCCAACATGACGTGAGCTCTTGATTAACCACAAACACCGTACAGGCAGTCCTTGATTTACGGCAGTTCATGCAGTGACCGTTCAAAGTGACAACAGCTCTGAAAAAAAGTGACTTACGGCCGTGTTTCACTCTTGCAGCTTCCCCACAGTCCCGTAATCAAAATTCAGACGGTTGGGAACTGACTCGTATTCATGACGTCTGCCGTGTCCCAGAGTCATGGGTGTGACCCGCTATTGTGGCCTTCTGACAAGCAAAGTCAATGGGGAAGCCAGATTCAATTAACAACCATGTGACTCACTTAACCATGGCAGCGATTCGCTGAACAAGAGTGGCAAGAAAGGTCGTAAACTGGGGCAAAATTCACTTAACAGCAGAAATCCTGGGCTCAACTGTAGTCGTGAGTCAAGGACTACCTGTACTTCTCACTGAATTTTGCATTCTCTTCCATTCCATCCTATTCCGAGTCTTCTCCATCAATTGCTGGTGTTCCTAATCAAGTCTATGAAACTTGATTGCTTTCACAAATGATCCCCAACCAAACCACCTTGGAAGGATGGAAGGCTGAGTCAACCTTGAGCCAGTTAGGATCGAACTGCTGGCAGTCAGCAGAGTTAGCCTGCAATACTGCATTTGAAAGAAGGAAGGAAGGAAGGAAGGAAGGAAGGAAGGAGGGAGGGAGGGAGGGAGGGAGGAAGGAAGGAAGGAAGGAAAACAGGAATAGCAATAGCCCTTAGCCTTCTATACCATTTACAGCCCGCTCTATGCGGTTTTACAGAGTCAGCCTCTTGGCACCAACAATCTGGCTCCTCATTTTACCCACCTTGGAAGCATGGAAGGTTAATTCAACCTTGACCCTAGTGAGATTCGAACTGCCAAATTGCAGGCAGCAGAAGGAGACTGCAGTACTGCACTCTAGCCACTGTGCACCATGGATGGATGGATGGATGGATGGATGGATGGATGGATGGATGGAAGGAAGGAAGGAAAGGAAGGAAGGAAGGAAGGAAGGAAGGAAGGAAGGAAGGAAGGAAGGAAGGAAGGAAGGAAAGAGAAAAGGAAGAGCAATAGCAATAGCATCTAGACATATATACCACTTCACAGTGCTTTTACAGCCCTCTCTAAGCGGTTTACAGTCAGCCTCTTGCCCCCAACAATTTGGGTTCTCATTTTATGGACCTCAGAAGGTTGGAAGGCTGAATCAACCTTGAGCCTGGTGAGATTCAAACTGTCAAATTGCAGACAGCTGGCAGTCAGCAGAAGGAGCCTGCAGTACTGCACTTTAACCACTGCGTCACCAGATAGAGAATCAAGAAATGGAGACACCCCACTCCAATGGGGAAAGGGACATCTCAGCAAAGATGGGAGTGGGTTTTTTTTTTTCTTTTTGAGAAATTGGTATGCCCAAGGTGACCTCTTCTCACACTGGGCTCCCTTCTGGCTCATCCCTCTTCAGTTGCCGGACCATCTGGACGTCGTATGCCCAGGCTTGGTTCACACCTTCCCCAGCTGTGTCAGTGTGGGTCCAGTTGGGGAGAGGAAACCGTCCAGCCACCACTCGAGCTCCTTCTGGAAGTTCTGTCAGTAGCTTTTTCTCCAGAAGCATCAGCTAGGAAGAAGAAGAGTAGAGATGTCCTTCTGAAAGATCTATCAGTCAATAACAAATAAAGATACTGTAGATGTCAACTTGTAAAGCGTTTCCATGCCTACTATCAAGTTGACATGGAAAAGGGAGGGAGAATTCCATGCATACCTTCGACCAGGGTCGGATCTCAGATTTCTACAGCAGGCGTGTGAGGTACGAAAGTTAGCAATAGCAATAGCAGTTAGACTTATATACCACTTCATAGGGCTTTTAGCCCTCTCTAAGCGGTTTACAGAGTCAGAATATTGCCCCCAACAACAACCCGGGTCCTCATTTTACCCACCTCGGAAGGATGGAAGGCTGAGTCAACCCTGAGCCGGTGAGATTTGAACAGCCGAACTGTAGAACTGCAGTCAGCTGAAGTAGCCTGCAGTGCTGCATTTAACCACTGCGCCACCTCGGCTCTATAGTTCACAGCCTGCTGCAGCACCTCATTGGTGGATGTGATTTATGACACAGACTGAGGGGAAGGGAGACACAGGGGTAAAGTTCAGACACCATTAACCGGAAATAAGATTCGGATCCGCAGGAGAACATGCCAAAATGTTGCTCCTAATAAATGACTGGATTTCTTTTGAACTTTGTCTCGAGGCTCGTAAATTAATTAGGTCACCTTTTGGAATCTTCACAATAGACCAATAGAAGAGAGTATTTGTAGCTCAGGGTTGAGCCGTGGGCTCCTCGGTGTTTTCTGAGCTTGGCTGTTGTCTTGCAGATGTTTCATTACCCAACTAGGTAACGTCATCAGTAGAAGGGAGTGGGGTTGGGGGGGGAGGAGGAGGAAAAGGAGGAGGAGGATTGTGGGTTCCTTGGTGTTTTCTGAGCTTGGCTGTTGTCTTGCAGATGTTTCATTACCCAATGATGTAACACCATCAGTGCTCTAGGTAATATCGCACCACTGATGATGTTACCTAGTTGATAATGAAACATCTGCAATAAAATCCCGCCAAGCTCAGAGTGCACCAAGGACCCTGAAGATAGATCAACCATGGATTTTTGTGGGCTACACCTTAAGCTCAAGAAGATGGCATCCCCTTTGAAATGGAGATGTAGTCATGGCTACTAGCTTGGCCAGCTTCAAGGAAGGGCTGGACCATTTCATGGAATTACTGGCTCTGAAAACCATACGCTGGGAGACAAGAGGACTTCCTTCTGCAGTTGGTTGGCCACTGTGAGAAGACAGCTGGACAAGATGGATCTAATCCAACAGTGTGTTGTGGCCCGCAAGAGGCCAGCAGAGCTGGCAGCAGATTCGGACAGTGAGGAGGTTGGGGAGGAAGATGGGCCAGTCCTGGAGTCTGGGGAAGGCTCTGATGAGGGCTCTGTGTCAGAGGCAGAGAGGGAGCCAGGGCCATATGCCAGTTATCAGCTGCCTTCAGAGTTGGACATCAGTGAAGCAGAAGCACAACTGGAGCCTGTTTCCAGTGTGCGTATGCACAGAGTTGCCAGACGAAGGGAACAGCTAAAGGACAGGGGTCGACTTGGGAGGAAGGCCACAGGTGGACAATGAATGGCGTCTCCCAGAGGAAACAAAAGAGGAGCGAAAGGGGAGTGGAGTTTGCAGGAGACAATTAGTTTGTTTAATTGGTTTGTGATTCTTGGAGACTCCTTGCCAAGTTCTGCAGATATTGGCCTGGCGGCTCTCCAGGCCAGATAAGGTGTGTGACTTTGCTGGATGTGAATGAGCAGAATTCACAGTAAATTAATAAAAGGGTTTTTTATCGGGACAAGGAGTTTGTTTCATGCTCTTGGGAAGACTCAGTCAAAACACAGTGGACATGTTTGTATGGAATCATGAAGTTCCTCAGTTGCTATCAATACCCCCCATTATTTCACTGCACTCAAAGGCTATCCCTTCTACTGGAGATCTTAAGAGATTCCCACTCTTTTAGCCTTCTCGTAGGACCTTGCTTTGCCCCCCCCCCCAAGAATTGGGCTATGATGGGGGTTGAACTGGGAGACTGTTTAAAAGCGGACAGTATCTGCTTTTAAACTTTGGGGCATTTACTTTTAATCCTCGCTTTTGTGGCTTGTTGTGAGCTGCCTAGAATCCTTACGGGAGGCCATATAAATCCTTTAATTCAATAAACAAACAAATTCATGTGATGTGCTAAACTGAGTGGTGCGGTGGCCTAGAGGTGGAGCTCTCGCTTTACAATCAGGAGGCTGTGAGTTCAATCCAAGGTAGAGGCAGATCTCTCTCTGGGCACAATGAGAATTTATCTGCTGAACAAAACTCCATATTGGTGACAGGAAGGGCAACTGGCCAGTAAACACTCAGCTCAATTCAGATGCCCAGACTCCACCCTGCAAGGGATTATAGGGTCATTAAAAGATGATGATATGCTGTCCTAAACCACGGTTTGCCTTACCCATGTTTTGTTGGATAGCCATTATGTTTGGGTACATATATATCCCTATGCTAGAATGCATGACTTAGAAACTCACAGAGATAATTTCATACATGTTCTGACCTAGGCTTCCCCAAAAAGCACAAGGAAGAGTCCTGGTCCCGACAAAACCCCTTTTATCAAACGAATGTGAATTCCTCTCATTCACCTTCAACAAAGGCCTGGCAAACAGTCTTTCAAAGGAATATTTATGACCACAGACCTTAGCTAGCTTGGATAGCTGCCATGTAAGTATTTTCCAAACGAAGTGCTGTGTAAGAAAAGATTTGGCACAGAGTCTCTGAGATTCATGGACAGATCTTCATACTCCTAAAATGAATCTAATGACCAAATGACCAAATTGTTTCCTGCAAAAGCCCCCTCCCCTTTTGCTCCTCTTTTATTTCCTATGGGAGGGGCCATTCACCTTCTACCTGTGATCTTACTCCCAAGTCGACCCTGATTTCTGAGCTGTTTTTTTTTTCCTGGCAGCTCTGCACATGCGCACACTGGGAACAGGCTCCAGCTGTTCCTCTGCCCCACTGCTGTCTAGCTCCAAAGGCAGCTGATAACTGTCAGATGGCTCTGGCCCCCTCTCTGCCTCCAACACAGAGCCCTCGTCAGAGCCTTCCCCAGCCTCCAGGACTGGCCCAGGTTCCTCCCCAACCTCCTCCCTGTCCGACTCTGCTGCCAGCTCTGCTGACCGCTGGCGGGCCACAACAATACAACCCACTAAGCTAAATTGGAAGAGACCGCTTGATGGCTACAAAGCAGGACGCAGAAGACAGAGGCTTTTGAGAAAGGAGACTCGGGGCTCAGCATCAGGAAGCTCACAGGAAGAGGCTGCCTTTGACACCCCAAGCGCACTGGTGCCCCTACTAAATTAAGCCAAACATATCTGGCTTTTAACAGGGCTAAAGGCTAAACCTCACGGGAGCTCACTGGTGCTCTGGTTAAAAGTTTATACATTCATTTTTCGGTTTATTTATAACTTTCTTCGATCTGCTGTCGTATGGCAAATGCAGATGTCTTTTCAAAGAACATAACTTCTTCTTTTCTTTTTTTTAAAGAGCAAGCCCGTTTCTCCCTTGGAAGAGCAATCGTGAAAATGCCTTGCCGATTTTCAAAGAGGAGTTGGCTCTTATTCTAGGTAGTCCTCGACCTGCGACCGTTCATTTAGTGACCATTCAACATTACAACAGCACCAACAGAAGTGACCTGCACGACTCGCACTTATGGCAACAGGCATAGGTTCTCTATTTACGCCCACCGTGGAGACTCAAATTTCTGTTGCTAAGGGAGACAGCCGCTAAGTGAGTTTTGCCTCACTTTGCGAACCTTTCTCGCTGTAATTATTAAGTAAATCGCTGCAGTTGTTAAGTGAGCAACATGGTTGCTCAGTGAATCTTGGCTTCCCCCGTGGAGTTTGCTTGTCCGAAGGTCGCAAAAGGGGATTGCACGACTCTGGGGGACATGGCAACCGTCATAAATGTGAGCCAGTGGCCAAGCGTCTGAATTTTGATCATGTCACCATAGGGTTGCTGCCAGGATCATAAGTGTGAAAAACAACCATAAGTCTCTTTTTTTTCAGTGTTGTTGTAACTTTGAATGTCTATTTATTTACTACTAGTGAACATCCAAAATATACTACTTAATCCTATGTACATATGCCAGAGGGAACGTGGTGGCTCAGGGGCTAAGATGTTGAGCTTGTCGATCAGAAAGGTCGGCAGTTCGGTGGTTCGAATCCCTAGCACCACATAACGGAGTGAGCTCCCGTTACTGGTCCCAGCTTCTGCCACCTAGCAGTTCGAAAGCACGTAAAAAATGAACATTGTGTAGGGTGGCCCAGTGGCTAAGACGCTGAACTTGTCGATCAGAAAGGACGTCAGTTCGGCGGTTCAAATTCCTAGCGCCGTGTAATGGAGCGAGCTCCTGTGTCTTGTCTCAGCTTCTGCCAACCTAGCAGTTCGAAAGCAGGTAAAAATGCAAGTAGAAAAATAGGAACCAGCTTTGGTGGGAAGGTAACAGCGTTCCGTGCGCCTTTGGCGTTGAGTCATGCCGGCCACATCACGGAGACGTCTTCGGACAGTGCTGGCTCTTTGGCTAAGAAACGGATGAGCACCACCCCCTAGAGTCAGGAACAACTAGCACTTATGTGCAAGGGGAACCTTTACCTTACCTTTATATATGCCATATGTGTACATACATATTACATAGTATAGAGTGTGTACAGGCACACAAAAAGATAAATTATCTACTATATATCCTGTATGTGTATGTACCCACACACACATACAGAGAGCTCTTCTTAAACTAGACACGCTCAGCATGGATATATTTTTGGAGAAAAAAAAACTCGTTTGGAGAAAATATGAAACGTACCACACTTGGTGCCAGGAACACAGTTACATTCTGACAATCGGATAAGTTCACCTAAAAAAAAAGAGGGGCAAAACATGAATTAGGGGGGGTGGGGGGGAAGGTTACTTTTTGTGCAATGTTTAAAAAGCAGTTTCTATTAAAAAGATCTGGAGCACAAAGTGGGGGGGGGAATCTTTCTCGGTCCAACTCCCTGGGTGGGTTTGCACATTTCACACACAAGCCATAAATAATATTGGCTTGGTTTTGGCTTGGAGGGTTGTAGGAACCAAGAGATTTCGATCTGCAAAGAACCCAGCCAAGTGTCATTCCTTCAAGAAGCAGAAGCCAAGTAGACCACAACAACATAGCACAATGGCCAGTTTCGTTACAGCAAAGAGTGATCAGGATATATCGTGTTTCCCCGAAAATAAGACCGGAGCTTATATTAATTTTTGCTCCAAAAGATGCACTAGAGGTTATTTTCTGGTTAGGTATTATTTTTGGGAAAATATGGTACTAAATGCATCCATCTGGCTGAAAATCGTAACTGGGATTTGTTTTGGAGGCAAGGCTTATATTACGAGCATCCTGAAAAAATCATGCTAGGACTTGAATTTTCCAGTGTGGTCTTATTTTTAGGAAAACAGGGCACTTTATAACAGGGGTGTCAAACTCAAGGCCCGGGGCCCAGATCCAGCCCGTGGGGGTGCTCAGATCTGGCTTGCTGGCAACTTCAGCTATAATTCAAGTGAGGCTCAGATCTGAACTGCAATACAGTATTGCCAAAATGGCGCTCCTAATAAACGACTGGTTTTCTTTTGAAACTTGGCTCGAGGCTCATGAATCAATTAGGGCCACTTTCGGAAACCTGACACTTGCGGGGCTGCCCTGGAAACAGCGAAGGAGTGGCCCACGATGTCTCTGCCAGCGAAAACGGGGGCAGCCCTCCCAAGCCCCATTTTGGCTGGTAGATGGTTGCAGGAGGTCGTTCCAGCTGAAAACGGAGCTCAGGAGCCCATTTTCACTGACAGAGTGCTCGGGCCACCACAGGCGCCCCCGACTTCGAGCTGGCCATGCCCAACCTGGTCACCCCCACCCCATCCACATCAGAGTCAAACATAACCCTGATGCGGCCATCAAGTTTGACACTCCCCGGTGATCACGCAATCAAAAATCAGACGCTTAGCAAAGGGTTCAAACTTATGACCATTGCTATGTCTCAACGTCATTGGATCCCCTTTGGCGACGTTCCACCAATCAAAATCAATGGGAAAGGCAGATTCATTTAACAACCATGTTGCTAATGGAACAACGGCGGCAATTCACTTAGCAATTCTAGCAAAAAAAAGGTTGTAAAACAGGGCAAAGCTCACTTAAGAAATGTTTCACTTAGCAACAGAAATTTTAGGCTCAATTGGGGTCGTAACACGAGGAATTCCCATAGACTCAAGTTGGTTTCGATTTCCTGGCATTATGCTCAGAATATGCCTATGGAAACTCTCAGTCACCCAGGTCATGGTTCTCCCAAAGGTGCTTTTTTCAGGAGGCAACTGGACTTTCTGGTTTTTCTTTAAAGACGTTTCACTTCTCATCCAAGAAGCTTCTTCAGCTCTGACAGAAGGGTGGGGAATGGAAGGATTTATATTCCTTGATGACGGCTGGTCATTTGCGTTCTTTTAGAGGGATGCGTTGGCTCAGTGGCTAAGATACTGAGCTTGTTGATCATAAAGCGGTTCAAATCCCTAGCGCAACTGAGTGAGCTCCTGTTATTTGTCCCAGCCAACCTAGCAGTTCGAAAGCATATAAAAAATGCAAGTAGAAAAATAGAGACCACCTTTGGTGGGAAGGTGTTGTGGCCCAGCAGGAGCCGTTGGAGCTGCCGACAGACTCCGATAGCGAGGGACACTATGACTCGGCTCTGAACGATGTGGAGGACCCTGGGCAGGGTTCAGACTCCGAGCAGGGACCAGAGAGGCTGGTTGGTCACCAGGAGGCGCCTGAGGCATGGAGCAGTGGTGAAAGCCAAAGGGAGTTTGTCCCTAATGCCAGGCCCTGGAGCAGTGGGGAGGAGCAAAGGGAGTTGGTCCTGGACGCCAGGCAGAGACGGGCAGATAAGCGCCAGCAGCAATTACAGAGACTTAGAAGATAATCGGGCCCAGGTGGTTGTGATTAGGCTCCTCCCAAGAGAGTATATAAGAAGAGAGTTTGGGAGGAGACCTTTTGCAGGACACAACCGTTTTACTAAAGCTGGAGAAGCTCTTGTGTGTATTTCTTATCTGTGGAAGTCTGAGTTGCTGCCAAAATCTTGTCTGTGAGTAATTATTGTGAATAAATTGGCTAACAGTAACCTTGTGTCGGCTTGAGTCACCGTACGGAGGGTGGGGGGGCATCAGAACAAAAGGTAACAGCGTTCCGTGCGGCTTCACCATTTAGTCATACCGGCAACATGACCACAGAGATGTCTTCAGACAGCGCTGGGTCTTCAGCTTTGAAATGGAGATGAGCAGCGCCCCCTAGAGTCGGAAACGACTAGCACATATGTGCGAGGAGAGCCTTCATCTTTACCTTTTTAAAGATTCGTTGAGGCCACTTGGAGGTTTCTCCTGACAGAACTGAAGAAGCTTCTTGGATGGGAAGGAAAATGTCTTCAAAGAAAAACCAGAAAGTCCAGTTGCCTCTTGAAAAAAAAAAGCACTTTTGGGACGATGCTCAGAATTCCAATGTCTTTCCTTTTTTCCTCACCTTCCAAAGGTCTTCTCTGTAGTAAGAAACTTTTCCGTAACACCCAGCTTTCCACGCACGATAGCTGGAAAGTCGCAACAGCCATGGATTGAGTTCATAGCCAACAGCTGGCCTGAAGCCTTGCTTGTAAGCTTCCAGAACCTGCAAATATAAACCAGGTTTGTTTATTTCCTGGATTTGGTTTCCTCAGAAGCAAAAGGGAGCTGCTTTCCAGGAGATCAAACAATCCATCTTAATCTGGTTTTATTCTGATTGACGGCACCTCTCTTAGGATTCGGAAAGAGAGAGACGTCTCCATCTCTTTAGTCAATTTATAATTGGAAATCTCCAGAAGTGAACCTCAAAATTTTGAATGGTGTCATCTTTCCATTTTTAACAGAGCTTGGGAGAATTTTAGGATCTTACAAGATTACGTAACTCTTGATATAGCAACAGAACCAGTGGTGGGTTTCAAAATCTTTTGGAACCTACTCTGTGGGTGTGGCCTCCTTTGTGGGAGTGGCTTGCCAGCCATGTGACCTGGTGGGAGTGGCTTGCCGGCCATGTGTTTTCTTTCTTTCTCTCTTTCCTTCCTTTCCTGTTTCTGTCCCCTTTTTCTTTTTTCTTTCATCTCTCTCACTCTTTTTCTTTCTTTTTTATTTTTTATTTATTTACTTCTTCCTTTCTTTCTCTTTGTGTCAGTCTGTCAGTCAGTCTGTCTGTCTGTCTGTGTGTGTGTGTGTCAGTGGTGGGTTTCAAAAATTTTTGGAACCTCTTCTGTAGGTGTGGCCTGCTTTCCGGGTCCACTGGTGGAACCTCTTCTAACCGGTTCGATAGATTTGACGAACCGGTTCTACTGAATAGGTGCGAACTCGTAGGAACCCACCTCTGAACAGAACCAACCCACAGAAGAAGAAGAAAAAACAATATGACCGAAATACTATACACAGCTCTAAAACAATGCCACTTCTGTGACAAAATAAAATATCTATCTATCTATCTATCTATCTATCTATCTATCTATCTATCTATCTATCTATCTATCTATCATCTATAAAAAAAAGTGTGTGTATCAAAATTCAGACAGTTGGGAACTGACTCATATTCATGACGGCTTCCGTGTCCCAGGGTCATGGGTGTGACCGGCTATTGCGGCCTTCTGACAAGCAAAGTCAAGGGGGAAGCCAGATTCAATTAACAACCGTGTGACTCACTTAACAATGGCAGCGATTCGCTGAACAAGAGTGGCAAGAAAGGTCATAAACTGGGGCAAAATTCACTTAACAGCAGAAATTTTGGGCTCAACTGTAGTCGTAAGTCAAGGACTACCTGTACTTCTCACTGAATTTTGCATTCTCACTCTGGAATGCCTTGAGCAATTTCAACCAAACTTGATAGACAGATGACTTACTCTCTGGAGAAAAATACTGTGGGGGTAAGACTCCCCTAACGCCCCTCGGTGTATGTGTGTGTTCTGTTAAGATACAGCTTGTTGTGCCTTAAAATGGCTTCTACTGTACAGTGCAGTGGAACTGCCATGCTAACAGCTTCACAGTACTCCACAAGGAGGCTCCCTCTGGTAAGGGGGAAAATCCAACATTACAAATTACGTTTGGTCCAGATATTTCCCCCCTATAAATAAGTACCCGGGCAACGCCGGGTTATCGGCTAGTTAAATATAAAAATACAATACAATACTGCACAATACAATATGGAGGATAACAAGCAACAGGGCAAACTGAACTTTCTCAGACTGCAACTGATTTTAGGGCAAGCAAAAAAAGCTTTTTTTAAAAAAAAAAAAAGTTTAAAATATAAAATCCCAGCAATAGAAAAAGGTTTTTTTAAATGACTCAAAACCAAACTTTAAGTAAATGAATAAAGAAAAATTACTTCCAACTCTCTTCAATATGGATATAGTTACCTAATAAAAGGCAATTTTCTTTCAGTTTAACAAAAGAGGATATAAAACTAAAAACATACAAATCAAACCATCAAATAGTAACAGCAACAATGTATAATATCATCAGCAAAAAGTGCTTTTTCCCAGGAAACCAGGGGTCATGGGGAATATAGGAAAAAACAGGTCAGACTCCAGATATCCTGGCCAAGTTAGAAGTGAGCAAACTTTATCCACAACTTTAGTTTTTGTTTGCACCCCCCCAAAATTTCAGCCCCATGGTTTCCTGTCGTTTTCAGGCAGAAACCAGAATAAAATGCTTAACTAAAGAAAAAGACCCCTTTCTCCAAACTTCTATAAAGAGAACACCCCCCAAAACGCTCACTCCCTCATGCTCATAATACAGGTAGTCCTTAACTTATGATCACAATTGAGCCCAAAATCTGGGTCACGAAACGAGACAGTGGCTAGGTGAGTTTTGCCCTGTAACCGTCATAAACATGAGTCAAGTTACCACGCATCCAAATTTTGATCAGGCAGGTGACCGCCAGGACACTATAATGGTCGTAAATGTGAAAAACGGCCAACACTGACTGTTTGCGGTGCTGCTGTAACTTTGAATGGTCACTAAATGGACTGTTGTAAGTCAAGGACTACCAATCTAACTCGTCCTGTTTGCATCATCAGCCTTACAACGGTTTGCTCCTCTCCGTATGAAATTCAGTGGCTGGCTGAGGAGGTCCTAAGTTCCCCAGTAAGCAGCAAAATATCTTTTACCAGCCAAAAAGGATTCCCCCAGGTCCCATTTTAATGCTCTCAGAAGAACATGGCAAAGCAACATGATTTTCTTTCCTTTTTTTCCACAAAGCTTTTTTATTTTTTAACACCTCAATGTTTCATTTTTGAATAAACAGTGTGTTGCCTTGTTATAAATAGTTTGGAAGATAGTAATCATAATGTTTACAACAATCTTCATTACAGGTGAAAGTTTCCCTTGCACATGTGTGCTAGTCGTTTCCCTATAATTCTTATTTTCTGCACTTTTGGCCACTTTCTTTTTATTTTTCTACCTACTTTTTCTGAATTATATACATTTGTTCATTTTTATCTTTAAAGGTAAAGGTTCCCCTTGCACATATGTGCTAGTCGTTCCTGACTCTAGGGGGTGGTGCTCATCTCTGTTTCAAAGCCGAAGAGCCAGCGCTGTCCGAAGGCGTCTCCGTGGTCATGTGGCCGGCATGACTCAATGCCAAAGGCACACAGAACGCTCTTACCTTCCCACCAAAGGTGGTTCCTATTTTTCTACTTGCATTTTTACATGCTTTCGAACTGCTAGGTTGGCAGAAGCTGGGACAAGTCACGGGAGCTCACTCCATTATGCGGCGCTAGGGATTTGAACCTCCAAACTGCCACCCTTTCTGATCGACAAGTTCAGCGTCTTAGCACTGAGCCACCCTACACAATGTTCATTACATTGAAATGAATTCTATAATCATAAAGATAATAATCATAATATTTACTTCTCTATTTTAACAAATCTCCCTTATTTCATTGTATTGCATTGCAACGAGATTGTCTTACAATTCTGCCATCTCCCGAGCCCAGATCTACGATCTTCCCAGAACGTCCTTTGAGTAACTGCATCACGTTCTCGATTTGTTTAGCACTTGCTGGGATGTAGGGGACCTGAAGGAGAAAAGAGAAACCATTATTCTATCCTGGCCTAAACATCTATGGAGATTGTTAGTCATCCAAGCCATGGGCACTATCTAATAAAATGAAATTCAATGGTGAAAAGAATAAGGTTCTACATTTAGGCAAGAAAAACAAAATGCACAGGTACAGTATAGGTGGTACCTTGCTCACCAGTAGTAACTGTGAAAGGGATCTTGGAGTCCTGGTGGACAACCATTTAAATATGAGCCAGCTGTGTGCAGCAGCTGCCAAAAAGCCAACACAGTTCTAGGCTACATAAACAGAGGGATAGAATCAAGATCATGTGAAGTGTTAATACCACTTTATAATGCCTTGGTAAGGCCACACTTGGAATACTGCATTCAGTTTTGGTTGCCACAATGTAGAAAAGATGTGGAGACTCTAGAAAGAGTGCAAAGAAGAACAACAAAGAGGATTAGGGGACTGGAGGCTAAAACATATGAAGAACGGTTGCAGAAACTGGGTATGTCTAATTTAATGAAAAGAAGGAGTAGGGGAGATATGATAGCAGTCTTCCAATATCTCAGGGGCTGCCACAAAGAAGAGGGAGTCAAACTATTCTCCAAGGCACCTGAGTGTAGAACAAGAAGCAATGGGTGGAAACTAATCAAGGAGACAAGCAACTTAGAACTGAGGAGAAATTTCCTGGCAGTTAAGAACAATTCAGCAGTGGAACAGAAGTTGCCTCCAGAAGTTGTGAATGCCCCAACACTGGAAGTCTTTAAGAAGATGTTGGATAGCCATTTGTCTGAAATGGTATAAGGTTTCCTGCCTAGGCAGGGGGTTGGACTAGAAGACCTCCAAGGTCCCTTCCAACTCTGCTATTGTATTGTATTGTATTGTATTGTATTGTATTGTATTGTATTGTATTGTATTATATTGTTGTCCCAAAGGTGCTTTTTCAAGAGGCAACTGGACTTTCTGGTTTTCCTTTGAAGACGGAAACATTTACACTTCAGTTTGAGATGGAGACAACACAGAGTCATCCCCAACAGCCTCTCTTCCAACAGTGAAGGGATACAGGGCACAAAACGTCCTGCAGAAAGCACAGCTCCACAACACAAAATCCTTTCAACAGTTCCAAAAAGGTTTCTGCACCCTATTTGCAAGACTCAAGTGACCCTGAGGAGACAGACAAACTCCCAAGGGGCCTCAATGAGGATGCAAATGACCAGCTGTCTGCAAGGAGTATAAATCCTTCATTCCCCACCTTCCAGTCAGAGCTGAAGAAGCTTCCTTGGATGAGAAGCAAAATGTTTTCAAAAGAAAAAAAAAACAGAAAGTCCAATTGCCTCTTGAAAAAGCACCTTTGGGACAACCGTGACCTGGATGATTGAGAATCTCTACAGACTTTTGAGCTATACAATTTGGGATGAAGACCCTTGGAATGTGTGGGAATAGCAATGGATTTCCAGAGGGAAAAATTGCATACTACAGGAATTATTTGCACTACTCAGGTGACCCTGAGGACACAGACAAACCTCCAAGTGGCCTCATAGACCCTCTAAAAGGATGCAAATGACCAGCTGTCTGCAAGGAATATAAATCCTTCCATTCCCCACCATCCAGTCAGAGCTGAAGAAGCTTCTTGGGTGAGAAGCGAAACATCTTCAAAAGAAAAAACCAGAAAGTCCAGTTGCCTCCTGAAAAAGCACCTTTGGGACAACCATGAACTGGATGACTGAGAATCTCTGCAGACCTTCCTGCCATATCTTTAAAAAGTTTTGATTTCAAAAATCCTCTCCAGTGCTCGACATGTGAAGCTCGAGGATGGAGGGAAAGACAACAAAATCTCTTTTACGTGTTCCTACTCCCCTTCCCCATTTTCTCCCTGACCTGCACAACTCAATGCCATTCTCCCCTTTTAAAAGCCTTATTCTGTTAACTTGGTTTTACCTGCAGTTTTAAGGGCACTTTGCGGAAACCGGGCATAAGAATTCCTGCCCACACGACATAAACCGTCAAGCCAGTGCCGGCTGCAATTTGCAAAACATCCCAGCCATCCATTTTCTTGCCTTGTAATTCAGCAGCCACCTGTTCAGCATCTTCTGGATCCATCTTTTCTGTAAATGAATTCCATTTAATCGGATTTAGCACTAGTTCAGTAGATGTTAAAGACTGCAATTTTAGCTGTCCTAAAAACCTTCTTGTCCCTCTTTCCATATGGGGTTGGTTTAATAAATCTTCTCAAATCTTAGTTCAATTCCCAGGGATCTTACAAACACATTCAGAGATTTTGCTTGGCCACTGTACCGAACAGGTTTTCTTTTGCAAATCAAGATTTTTGGATATTTAATTCAGAAACCCCCAAAAGCAGATTGTTAAGACTTTGGAAGATCTGAAAACAATTCTTCCAAAGATTTGTTATGCTGTTGTTCATCCTGCCACAGTATAAACCAGACTTTCAGACCTTAGGGACCACTAAATTCATAATTTTAAATCCCGCGGACCACTCGTATGAATCATTTTAGAAGATAAATAGTGTTTAGCGCAATATTAAAAAATGCAAATAGTTTTTCTGCGGACTACCAAAATTTTCTCATGGACCACCAGTTGGTGACCACTGGTATAAATTACTACCATAAACAGTCCCGAATTTCACCTTAAAACCTCTCTTAGCCCGTCCTACTTTCCAGGGCTGTTTGCCATAAGGGAGAACAATAACATGCTCCCATTTAATTGCAAGAATGCAGTGCAATTCTCCGCCCAGCACTGAACATTGCAACTTTGAACTCAGCACAATTGCAAGCGAAATGGTCTGGAGATTAAATAGAGGTGGTTCTCGACTTATGACCACAATTGAGCTCAGAATTTCTGTCGTTAAGTGAGAAATGTTAAGTGAATTTTGCCCCATTTTACGACTTTTCTTGTCCCAGCTGTTCAGTGAATCACTGCCGTTGTTGAGTTAGTGACACAGTTATTAAGCAAACCTGGTTTCCCCATTGACTTTGCTTGCCAGAAGCCCACAAAAGTTGATCACCTGACCCCAGGGCACTGCCACCGTCATAAATATGAACCAGTTGCCAAGGGTCCGGATTTTGATCATGTGACCTCAGGGTCACTACAACGGCTGTGAGTGTGAAAAATGATCCTAATTCATTTTTTTTTTTCATTTTAAAATGGGCATGTCACTTTTTTCAATGGTCGTAAGTGACGTTTTTGAACGGTTACTAAATGAACTGTTGTAAGTCGAGGACTACCTGTAAGGCAGAGGGAGAAGGTTGCTCCAGGGCATGGGCAGAGTGCACGTCCCAGCTGGGGATAAGAAACAGATTTCCAACCACACCAAGGGAAAGAACTACTGCAGATTTGCATCCAGAAGCCCTCTTGGTCTCTCTCTCTCCTTCCTTCCTTCCTTCCTTCCTTCCTTCCTTCCTTCCTTCCTTCCTTCCTTCCCACTCCCTTCCTTCTATCCCCCCTTCCCTCCCTCCTATCCCCTTTTCCCTTCCTTCCTTCCTTCCTTCCTTGCTTGCTTGCAAATCCAATTCAAATCTCCCTCTGCCCTCCCTCTGCCCCTGGACCCCTCCCTCCCAGCGCTTCTTCACCCAGACCCACTTCACCTCCAGGAAAGGCACTTCCTCGGGAGCCACGTGGCTCGCCCTCGGGGGAGCTGCGTGCCAGTCGGACACTCCGTGTGGAAACGAGCGCGACGGGGGAGGTTCCGCTCACTCCCATGCTTTTTGAAGAAGAAAGGTTGCCGGTCCGCTGAGCTGGTGGAGAGTTGCGCGCTCGCTGGTGGTGCATCAGACCTCCAAGGTCCCTTTCAGCTTATTCTATTCTATTCCATTCCATTCCATTCTATTCTCATTCCACTATTCTATCCTATTCCTACGTTCTGTTCTATTTCTACCTTCTCTTCCCTTCCTCTATTCTATTCTATTCTATTCTATTCTATTCTATTCTATTCTATTCTATTCTATTCTATTCTATATTCTGTTCTATCTATTTCTACTTTCTCTTCTCTTCCTTCCCTTCCCTCCCATCCTATTCTATTCCTACATTCTGTTCTGTTCTATTCTATTCTATTCTTTTCCATTCTATTATTCTATTCTACATTCTACATCTATTTCTACATTCCCTTCCCTTCCCTCCCTTCCCTTCCATTACACTATTCTATTCTATCCTATTCCTACATTCTGTTTTGTTCTATTTCTACCTCCTCTCCTCTCTCCTCCCCTCCTCTCCCCTTCCATTCTATTCCTACATTATGTTCTATCTATTTCTACATTCTCTTCCCTTCCCTTCCTCTATTCTATTCTATTTCTACATTCTCTTCTCGTTCCTATTCCATTCTATTTTCTATCCTATTGCAGTTGTGAAGTTAGCAACATAGTTGTTAAATGAATGTGACTCCCCCCTTGACTTTGCTCATCAGAAGGCCCCCAAAGGGGACTTTGGGACACAGCAACCATCAAAAACATGAACCAGTTTGCCATGCACCTGAATTTTGACCACACGATCATGTGGATGCTACAATGGTCGTAAGTGTGAAAATTGATCATAAGTCACTTTCCCCCCCCCAGGGCCACAGTAACTTTGAATAGTTACTAAATGAACTGCTGTAAGTTGAGGGCTACCTGTATAGGGGGAAATTAGAAGCAATTCTGCCTCTAGTTGCACAGCCCGGTTTTTCTCTGACCTGCTGATCATCAGAGGAAGTAAGAATCCAATATTCATATTTGTCTGACTGTGTGGCTAAGATCAGGCGAGTGCCAAATGCAGAAAGACTGCCTTTCCATCATCCTTGGTCCTCCTAAGAGAGAGGCGAAATTGCTTTTTCTATGCAGAAATTCCACCTCCTGGGATGCTCACTTGATATTCTGGCTGCTGGCCTTAGATCCCAGTGTTTATTTGGAAGAAATGTCCTTCTGGGTTCAGCCCCAAGTGGGGAAAAAGACACTGGAAACATGGAGGCTGCTTGGAAAGATGGTTTAAAGGTGGACAGGATCGCAAGGCTTGAGCTCCTGAACAGAAAAGAGGGATCCCATGCTTCCAGATGTTGGGTGAAGAAGAAAAGAGAGAGTGAGGTGCTGAAAGTCCCTGGTTTTATACTCTCTCTTCGCCCCCACCTTTCTGTTTCCTGTTCCTGTGTCAGAAATGTATTCTGATTGGTTGTCAGACTCCCATGGAGTTGCCATGCAGGGGCAACTTTCTAGGCTGTATTTTGAGTCTAAGTTTGGTTGAGTTCCCAGATGCCATGTGGTGAGTTTCTGTAGAAAGCTAATCATATCTTTGTTATGTAGAGTAGGCTAGCTCAGGGCCCCTAATGGCCCATTGACAAAGGTGAGGGTTATAAAGAGTGAGTCTGTTTCCTGCCTAAAAATGTGTTTCTGCATCTCCTATCCAGAGAAATGTAATATTCTGACTTTTCAATATTCCCAGGATATTTCATTTTCCTAGAAGAGGGGTGGGTTTTTAACTTCCTACATTTGCATAGCATGAGGTGAAGGACAATTAATTTAAGGAGTTTAAACAGCAGGTAGATGCCTTCACTGCCATGTTGTGTGACTGATGTTTTTCTTTCCTCTGACCTGAGGATCATATTTTCTACGCGGCTCAAATGCCTGCTGCTAAGAGCCATGATGTACATTACTTTCATCTCCCTCCCTCCCTGTGTCTCTATCCTCTGTTTTAACAGATTACCTGTAGGATTACGGAGACCCAGATTAAAACTCCTATTCAACCTTTGAAGCCCAGTGGTTGACATGGAACCAGCCAGCCTCTTTCAGTCCTGCCTCCCTAACAGGGTTGTTGCGAGAATCGAATGAGGGGAGAACAGATAACAAATTAACAGAGTTGGAAGGGACCTTATAGGTCATCTAGTCCAATCTCCCCCCCCCCCACTCAAGCAGGAGACCCGACACCATTTCTGACAAATGGCAGAAAGTCACTTCTTGAAAGTCTCAAGTGATGAAACTCCCACATCTTCCAAAGGCAACTTCTGTTCCGTGGGTGGATTGTTCTCACTGTCAGAAAGTTCCTCCTTATTTCCAGGTTGAATCTCTCCTTGTCAGTTTCCATCCATTATTCCTTCTCTGGCCTTTGGGTGCTTTGAAAAATGGCTTGACTCCCTCCTCTCTGTGGCAGCCCCTCAAATATTGGAAGGCTGCTATCATGCCTCCCCTGGTCCTTATCTTCTTTAGACTAGCCATGCCCACCAGTTCCTGCGACCGTTCATCCTATGTTTTAGCCTCCAGTCGCCTAATCATCTTGGTTGCTCTTCTCTGCATTCTTCCTAAAGTCTCAACATCTTTTTTATAGTATGGTGACCAAAACTGGATGCAGTACTCTAGGTGTGGTCTTACTAGGGCTTTATAGAGTGGTATTAGCACCTCCCTTGATCTTGATTGTATCCCTCTGTTAATGCAATTTAGGATTGCATTGGCTTTTTTGGCTGCTGACACACTGCTGGCTCATATTTAGCTGGTTGTCCACTAAGACTCCAAAATCCCTCTCACAATCATTGTATTATTAATCACCCAGTATTATTCTGCTTTCAGCTGCCAGAGGAACATGGGGAAAGAAAAGAAATAATTACCATAATCCTTAAAAATGTTTTTCCTTCAAGAAGATTATAATCAAATGTTTTTTTGAAGATGTTTCATTACCTAACTATGTAAAATCATCTGTGCTAGAAGGGAATGGGGCTTGCACAATGGAGGAGAAAGGGAATGTGAAAAAGAGAGAAAGGAAGGAGGAAGGGGAAGAAGAAGAGGAGGAGACTGTGGGTCCTTGGTACTCTCTAACCTTGGTAGTTTTCTTGCAGTTTCATTACCAAATTGGGTAACATCATCAGTGCTAGAAAGGAATGGAGGAGGAGGAAAAGGAGGAGGAGAGAAGGAGAAGGGGACTGTGGGGCCCTTGGTGCTCCCTGAGCTTGGCTGTTGTCTTGCAGACATTTTATTACCTAACTATGTAACATCATCAGTGTTAGAAGGCAGTGGGGTTTGCTCTTTGTTTATATAAAGGTGCCAATAGGAGAGGGAATATTTATAGCTCAGGATTGAACTGAGTTGAAACCCACACAATTTAACCTCCCCTGCATTAGAGAAATCCAAAAGATGCTCTAAGGGAGGCAATCTGGTCTCAGTCTCCCCCCCTCCCCCCCCGTTCATTTTCATGCATTTCTCTTCCATCATCACCCCGACTTTTTATCCTCTCCTCCAAGAGGCGATGCAGCACAGCTGGCTCTGTGAGCTTTTGTCAGAGAAGTTTTTTTTTAATAGAATTTATTTTTATTTTCAAAACAAACACAACACATAAAATCTTCCTTCTTTACATACTGTAGAAAGTGTATCAGTTGGTTACAAAAGGTTTTCATGCCTCTCTTCCACAGTCATCAAACATAATTCATATTAACTCAAGTATTTTAACTCAGATATTTATATATGTTCCCCGTATACCTCCATTTTTATTTGACTATAATTATGTAAACGACCTTCATCATAAAATATACCAAGATTTAATACATAACCACATACTGACATTTCATTAAATATTTCTAAAATCCTCCAATAACACTGAATCCTTATGCCCTATTCTAGCTAAACATCCATAATATTTAATAACAAACTTTTCTAATCCTCCTTTCCAAATCGCTGTTGGCAATTTTCATCTAGTTTCCTTATATTATACTCATACATATATAGAGAAGTTTTTTTTTTTAAAGGGAGGGATTAAAGGCAAACCACAGTTTTAGTTCCAGTGAGAAGATTTTAGCTTTCCCAAAAAAAGGGAGCATCCCACATGAGTTTTCCCACCTACGCAAATTCATGTGGTGGAAAATAATCTGGTTTATATCAGGCATGGACAGCCGATGTGAATTCCAGGGTCATATCAGTCACTGAATGACACCCCTGATCGGCGAAGGAGACACCGCTCATTTTTACAGCTTGCATTGTTAATTTGTTTTGTTTTTTTAATTCCCAACCAAGCTTGCCAAAGCAATAACCGTGGCTCTACCAGTCAGGAGTATGGAGATCTCGAAGGGAATTCTTAATTTTTCCGATGTCTTCTGCCCGATGGTAGAAAGTGCAAAGAGACACTGACCAGGGTGTGAATCATCTCCCAGTATCTTCTTGACTCTGGTAAAGCAGCGAAATCTGGCGATGTCACCCAGTGGTGTTAAGAGGGCAATCAATAGTTTCTTCTGCCGAATTAATCACTCTCTGTAGTGCCTTCCTGTCCACAGCACTTAAACCAGCATAATATATTGTAATGCAATACACAATACAATACAATACAATACAATACAATACAATGCAATGCAATACAATAGCAGAGTTGGAAGGGACCTTGGAGATCTTCTAGTCCAACCCGCTGCCTAGCCAGGAAAGATTATACCGTTCCAGACAAATGGCTATCCAACATCTTCTTAAAGACTTCCAGTGTTGGGGCATTTACAACTTCTGGAGACAAGTTGTTCCACTAGTTAATTGTTCTCACTGGCAGGAAATTTCTCTTCAGTTCTAAGTTGCTTCTCTCCTTGATTAGTTTCCATCCATTGCTTCTTGTTCTACCCTCAGGTGCCTTGGAGAATAGCATGACTCCCTATTCTTTGTGACAACCCCTGAGATATTGGAAGACTGCTATCATGTCTCCCCTAGTCCTTCTTTTCATCAAACTAGACATTCCCAGTTCCTGCAACCGCTCTTCATATGTTTTAGCCTCCAGTCCCCTAATCATCTTTGTTGCTCTTCTCTGCACTCCTTCTAGAGTCTCCACATCTTTTTTACATTGTGGCGACCAAAACTGGATGCCATATTCCAAGTGTGGCCTTACCAAGGCCTTATAAAGAGGTATCAACACTTCATGGGATCTTGATTCTATCCCTCTCTTTATGCAGCCAAGAACCGTGTTGGCTTATTTGGCAGCTGCTGCACACGGCTGGCTCCTATTTAAATGGTTGTCCACTAGGACTCCAAGATCCCTCTCACAGTTACTACTATCAAGGAAAGTACCACCTAGACTGTACCTGTGCATTTCGTTTTTCTTGCCTAAATGTAGAACCTGACTTTTTTCACCATTGAATTACATTTTATTTTATTACATGTGAGGCCACTTTCTATGGTGGCCCGAGAGAAAGAAGTCATCCGTCGTTGTTCTACCTCAGTGGTTCCCAAACTTGGCAACTTTAAGACTTGTGGACTTCAACTCCCAGAGTTCTCCAGCCAGAAGAGCTAGCTGGAGAATTCTGGGAGTTGAAGTCCACAAGTCTTAAAGTTGCCAAGTTTGTGAACCACTGTTCTACCTAGAGCAGTGATGGGGAACTTTTTCAACACCGAGTGCCCAAGCTGGAACACACATGCATGTGCTTGCGCAGGAGTGCCGGAAACCCGAACACCAGTTGGCCGGTGTGCGCATGCCTGTTTTTTGGCTGGTTTTGGAGGCTTTTGGGGGGAGGCGTTTTCAGGCCTTTTCTGCTTTTCCATCAGAGTGCCGAAAAACAGCCTGAAAACGCTCTGAAAAATGGCTGGAAAACGGCCTAAAGCAGTCTGTTTTATGGGTGTTTTTGGCTGTTTTCAGGCCATTTTCTGGTGCTCCAGTGGCTGGCGAGCATGTGCATGCTGGAAATCAGAAGAGCAGAAGGCTCTGTGTGCCATCTCTGGCATCCATGCCATAGGTTCGCTGTTCTGACCCCCCCTCCGTACGCCGAGGCACTCCAAAACAAGATTACTGCTAGACAATTTATTCACAGTAAATTAACACACTGACCTGGGCAGCAATCCAGACTTCCAAGATAAGAAATACACATAAGAGCTTCTCCAGCGTTGGTATATTAGTTGAATCCTGCAAACAGCCTCCTCCCAAAGTATCTCCTTATATACTCTCTTGGGAGAAGCCTAATTACAACCACCTGGGTCCAAATATCTTCTGTATCTCCGTAGTTGCTCTCGGCGCTTATCTGCCCGTCTTTCCCTGGCGTCCGGGACCACCTCCCTTAGCTCCTCCCCGCTGCTCCAAGGCCTGGCATCATGGGCACACTCCCTTTGGCTTTCACCACTGCTCCATGCCTCAGGTGCCTCCTGGTGGCCAGCCAGCCTCTTTGGTCTCTGCTCGGAGTTGGAACCCTGTCCAGAGTCCTCCACATCTTCCAGAGCCGACTCATAGGGCCCCTCGCTGTCGGAGTCTGTTTGCAGCTCCAACGGCTCCTGCTGGGCCACAACAGTTCGCCATCATTGACCTAGAGTAATTCCCCTTTGAACTGAAATGGTCACCTGAGACCTTCTGAGAAGATGTAAGGAAGAAAAGAGAGGAAGCTTCCTGTATTTTTTGGGGGGGGGGTATCTGTGTGGATTGCATTAAATTCAGGATTTTCCACCATTAAATAAATACCACATTCCTTAACTTGGACTTGGAAGGAGGGCAAGGAGGGGAGGTTAATAAATCATGTGCAGAGTGGAAAATGTGGGGAGAGAAACATCTTCTCCAGCATTGGGGTGGCTGCCAAAAATAAACCCAGGGACTAAGAAAGGGAAAGGGGGCTTATAAAACATAATTAGCCATAGAATTTTCTCCTATTAGATGCAGCGATGACAAGCAATTTAGATAGGGGATAAAATTGCTTCCCAGAGGCCTGGTTTGTGGGAAAGATGTAAATTGCCTCATTTTTTTAGCCCACGTTTTCTTCTCTGCTAGTTTATCATCTGCATCCAATGAGGGGAGTGGGTGGGTGAGTGTGTTAAATAAAAGCCAGGATGGCAGATCTGTTTGTGCCATTGGAATTAAATGCTGTGTATCTGGGAAGAGGGTAGAGAAGAACAGCAAAGAGGATTGGGGTGGGGTGGGGGGGTGGAGTCTAAAAGGGACGAAGAAGGGTTGCAGGAATTGGGTATGGCTAGTCTAAAGAAAAGAAGGTCTCGGGGTGGGGACGGACATGAGACCAGTCTTCCGATATTTGAGGGGCTGCCACAAGGAAGAGTGGGTCAATCTATGCTCCAAACCACCAGAATGCAAGGCAGGAAGAAATAGATGCAAACTAATCAAGGAGAGAAGCATCTTAGAACTAAGGAGGAATTTCCTAACTGTGAGAAAAATTAACCAGTGGAATGGCTTGCCTCCAGAAGTTGTGAGTGCTCCATCACTGGAAGTTTTTAAAGAGGAGAGAGTCATTTTTCTGTAGTGGTATAGGATCAGTAGAAGACCTCCAGGAGGGAGGGAGGGAGGGAGGATAAATTATTGAGAGAGAGAGATTTTAGATGATAGATGGATAAATACAGTAGATAGATACAATAGTTGATAGATAGATAGATAGATAGATAGATAGATAGATAGATAGATAGATAGATAGATAGATAGATAGATCTCTGCCCAAATGGTGCAGAATTATTTTGCAGGCTATAGATAAGTTATATTAGCTGCCATGGAGGTGGGGGGAGAGAGGGAGGATAAATTATTGAGAGAGAGAGAGATGATAGATGATAGAGGGATAAATATAGTAGGTAGGTAGGTAGGTAGGTAGGTAGGTAGGTAGGTAGTAGATAAATAGATAGATAGATAGATAGATAGATAGATAGATAGATAGATAGATAGATAGATAGATAGATAGATAGATAAGGTAGGTAGTAGATAAATAGATAGATAGATAGATAGATAGATAGATAGATAGATAGATAGATAGATAGATAGATCTCTCCCCAAATGGTGCAGAATTATTTTGCAGGCTACAGATAGTTATATTAGCTGCCATAAAGGGAGGGAGGGAGGATAAATTATTGAGAGAGAGAGATGATAGGTGATAGAGGGATAAATACAGTAGGTAGGTAGGTAGGTAGGTAGGTAGGTAGGTAGGTAGGTAGGTAGGTAGGTAGGTAGGTAGGTAGATAGATAGATAGATAGATAGATAGATAGATAGATAGATAGATAGATAGATAGATAGATAGATAGATAGATGATAGATCGATCTCTGCCCAAATGGTGCAGAATTATTTTGCAGGCTACAGATAGTTATATTAGCTGCCATGGAGGGAGGGGAAGGGAGGGAGGATAAATTATTGAGAGAGAGAGATGATAGGTGATGATAGATACGTAAGTAGGCCTGCAGGCAGACATGATAGCCAGATGATAGATAGAGACAGACATGATAGATAGATAGATCTCCGCCCAAATGGTGCAGAATTATTTTGCAGGTTATAGATAGTTATATTAGCTGCCATGGCCCCTTTGAAAGAGAGGGGGGAGTGGGAGGAAAGGAGAGAGAGAGAGAGGAGAGAGAGACTTTTTCCGCTCTCAAGATGTTCAACCTGGGATCCCATCCCAACCCTAACCCATGGGACCATCCCCTGGTGTGTGTTTGGGGGAGAGGGTTTAGATCTTGCCGCTGTCACCTTAAGTGAAAGGCAGGGAGGGTGGGAGAGGAGCAAAAAGCAGAAGGGACCATTGGAAGAGAAAAGGCAGATAGGATATGACAAAACCCAGGCACTGGAAACAAGGACCCCTCTCCCATGCCTGGTTCCCTCCGAATGACCTCTCCTTTTCTCTATTCTCCCCTAATTGTAGGTGGATCTTTGGCCTCCTAAAGGAGGAGGGTCTGGTGAGTGCCAGCTTCCACTCCCACCCCGATTACCTCCCCCTCCCCTCCTTTCCCCAGTTCCCCACCGTCTTCCCACACACTCGGATTTTCCCACAGCCCCAGCCATCCTTCCCAAGCCTGTTTTTATTAGTGGGGGCAGCGAGGAGCGGGAAACTAAGCCGGGCATCTGAATGTAACACAGCCCGGACAACTGCAACAGGTGGCGTCACTTTCAGAGACAGCCAAGAGGTGGGAGGGAGGGACGCACACCCAGCCATCAGCACCAGGGAATTAATGGGCGAGGGGAGGAGGAAGTATGCACAGAGATAGGCTGATATAGCCCCCCCCCCCCCCCCGTGGAAATCCATCTTCCGGGTGAGGAGGAAGAAGAAGAAGGAGAAACTCACGGAATCCCCCAAGGCTCTCTCTTTTTTTTTTACTTCTGAGCATCCACCCAACAGACAGATGCCATTTCTCTGCAGGAAAGAGAACCCCCACCCACAACAGAAAGGGTTTCTCCATGTCCTTCTGGGTGTAAATGTTGGGGAGAACACAGAACTCACTGAGGAGGGGTGGAAATGGGAGAGGGAAAGGAGAAAGAGGAAGGAAGGAAGGAAAGGAAGGAAGGAAGGAGAAGGGAATGGAGGAAGGAAAGAAGGGGAGGGGAAAGGGAATGGAGGGGAAGGGAACAAAAAGGAAGGAAGGGGAAGGAAGGAGAAGGGAAGGGAGGAAGGGGAGGGGAGGGGAACAGGAAGGAAGGGAGTGAATGAAGGAGAAGGGAAGGGAGGAAGGAAGGAAGTGGAAGAGAAAGGAGGGAAGGAGAAGGGAATGGAGGAAGGGAGGGAGGGGAAAGGGAAGGAGGGGAAGGGAACAGGAAGGAAGGAAGGGGAAGGAAGGAGAAGGGAAAGGAGGAAGGAAGGGGAGGGGAAAGGGAAGGGAACAGGGAGGAAGGAAGGAGAAGGGAAGGGAGGAAGGAAGGGGAGGGAAAAGGGAAGGAAGCGAAAAGGAAGGAAGGGGAAGGGGAAAAGGAAGGAAAGAAGGAGAAGGAAACGGAAGAAGGAAGGAAGGGAAGGAAGGACAAAACCCTGAAAATTTCCTCACTTTGGTAGAAAAGGATGCCTTCCAAATCCTTTCCTTGAGGCCCTCAGTTGATGTGTCATCCCAAATTCTTGTGGGCCACCGCATAACCAAGCCATTATAGGCAGAGTCTCTCAAGCATGCCAGATTGAAGGAAAGCGACAAATCTATTTTGGGAGTTCCCCCATCCTGCCAAATGAGCAGAGTGTTTTGCTTTGGGCTGACTTCATGCAGAGGAGACCCTCTTTCCATCCCAGGGATGTTGCATCACACATCCGGACCTCAGTCAAGGAAACGGCTTCGGGAAGAACAACTGGCATCCTATACGATGCATAAGAGGTAGTAAGGATTGGGCATTTATTATATTTCCCTTTTCCCTCAGTGGATCCCGAATGGCTCACAGGCTACGGCGTGAGAATCATTGTCCCATGTTAAAATTGAATACGGGAGGTGGTGGCTCAGTGGCTAAGATGCTGAGCTTGTCAATCAGAAAGGTTGGCAGTTCGGCAGTTCGAATGCCTAGCGCCGTGTAATGGAGTGAGCTCCCGTTACTTGTCCCAGCTTCTGCCAACCTAGCAGTTCAAAAGCATATAAAAATGCAAGTAGAAAAATAGGAACCACCTTTGGTGGGAAGGTAATAGCGTTCCGTGCACCTTTGGCATTGAGCCACATGGCTATGGAGACATCTTCGGACAGTGCTGGCTCTTTGGCTTTGAAATGGAGATGAGCACTGCCCCCTAGAGTTGGGAACAACTAGCACAGATGTGCGAGGGGAACCTTTACCTTTACCTTACTGTAATCCAGGAACCACTAAGTGGAAAGCATGAACGCTGGCAGGGCGAGCGATTGTATGCTATATAAACAAAGTGCAAACCCCACACTCCCTCTTACTTGATGAGATTACCTAACTGGGTAATGAAACATCTGCAAGAAAGCCACCAAGGTCAGAGAGCATCAAGAACTCTGCAGTTGAACCCTGAGTTACAGATATTCTCAACTATTGAAGAACTTTTTGTCTTTTCCTTGCATGCTATTTTATCTTCGTTATACAGTAATTGTCCTTGTGTGTTCTGAATAATAGTCAACACGGATTGACAGGTAGTCCTCCACTTATGACCAGCCACTTAGTAGCAATAGCACTTAGACTTATATACCATTTCCATTTCCATTCCATTTCCATTTATTGAATTTATAGGCCGCCCAATCCCGGAGGACTCCGGGCAGCTTGCAGAAATAAGAAATATTGAGAAGGGATTAAAACAATAAGACACAACAAGATTAAAAAGAAACACAACATGGACCCAGTCTAAGCAGGGCTGGACCCCAATCAAGAGGTCAACAGCTCCAGGCCTGCCGGAAAAGCCAGGTTTTGATACCACTTCACAATGCTTTACAGCCTTCTCTAAGCAGTTTACAGAGCCAGCCTTTTGCCCCCAACAATCTGGGTCCTCATATTGCCCCGTGGCACGACAAAACCACGCTCGTCAAAATAGTGGTGATAAAACTGCGTCGCTAAAACCGCGACGTCATCACCGCCGCGACAGAAGGGCGCTTTAAAACAGTGCGGCGGCAGAAAGCCGATTTAAATTAAGGGTTAGGATTAGGTTTAGGGGTTTGCTTTAGGGTTAGGTTTAGGCTTAGGTTTAGGGTTAGGTTTAGGGTTAGGGTTAGGTTTAGGGTGCTGAGTGCTTCAGAAGGCGCGGATTTGCCCTCCGCACTTATGTCGGCGCGGATAAGGGCTTTGCGGTTTTGTGGTGGAACCATTTTGCCCACCTTGGAAGGATGGAAGACTCAGTCAACCTTCAGCCTGGTGAGATTCGAATTGACAAATTGCAGGCAGCCGGCAGTCAGCAGAAGTAGCCTGCAGTACTGCACTTTAACCACTGCGCTACCAGGGCTCATAGTAGCCATTTAAAGCTTCAATGCACCTACCCCAAAGGTAATTATGACCCAGATTTGAAGTATTAATGGCCCCATGGTTACATAATTGCATTTTGGGTATCTGGCAACTGGCATGCATTTCTGGCCATTTGCAGTGTCTCGTGGTCCCAGGACTGCAATTTATGAGAATTTTTGCCAAAAACAACTTTTTTTCTGGCAAAAACACTCCCGTACTAAACAATGTGCTCACTTAACAACCATGATGCTCATTGAATAACTGCTAGGAAAAAGGTCATGAAAATCAGGGGCAGTCCTACCACGACTGGATTAATGATTTATGACCATAATTGTGGGCTCGATGTCAGTCGTAAGTTGAGGACTTCCTGAATTGTCAAAACCGAAATGTGTATTGCATTCTTTCCCCTTTGCTTAGGCGTGGGAACTAAATATTTGATTTCGTTTTGGAATCGGTCCATCTTCTCTCTCTCTCTCTCTCTCTCTCTCTCTCACACTCTCTCTCTCTCTCTCTCTCTCTCTCACACACACACACACACACACACACACACACACACACCAAGAAAGTGACATCAGTTACAGCAATAAAAGACCCTTAGTCAGGCATAAGTATCTGTAGATACTCAAAGGGAAAAGGAAGTGGAAGCCAACTTTATTTTAAAATCCACCCCCCTCTCTCACACACACGCACCATATGGATCTCTTCATTCTGCTCTTTTTTTCATATTGAAATTGTATAGGTCTATTTATAAATCCGGTTTTTCCACGGGGGTGATAGAATATTAGGTGTTGTGATCAGTTGGGAACCAGAGAAAGGTCTGCTCCTTCGGTCACACACGGGATGGTGTTCCTAAATTCATATATCCACCAGAGAGATGATGTTGCTTCTTTTGTTAATAAATATATTTTATTCCTTTGAGAAATTCATCATCCAACTTTAAATTTCAGGCTTTCCCCATCTTCACAGCTTTAAAAAAGGTGGATTTCAACTCAAGGTCTCTTAGAGATTGGCTCAAAGCCGCCTAGCCAGCTTTCATGCCTAAGGCAGGACTAGAACTCACTGTCTCCTGGTGATTGTCCCAAAGTCACCCAGTTGGCTTTCGTGCCCAAGGCAGGACTAGAACTCACTGTCTCCTGGTGATTGTCCCAAAGTCACCCAGTTGGCTTTCGTGTCCAAGGCAGGACTAGAACTCACTGTCTCCTGGTGATTGTCCCAAAGTTACCCAGTTGGCTTTCGTGCCTAAGGCAGGACTAGAACTCACTGTCTCCTGGTGATTGTCCCAAAGTCACCCAGTTGGCTTTCATGCCTAAGGCAGGACTAGAACTCACTGTCTCCTGGTGATTGTCCCAAAGTCACCCAGTTGGCTTTCATGCCTAAGGCAGGACTAGAACTCACTGTCTCCTGGTGATTGTCTCAAAGTCACCCAGTTGGCTTTCGTGCCTAAGGCAGGACTAGAACTCACTGTCTCCTGGTGATTGTCCCAAAGTCACCCAGTTGGCTTTCGTGCCTAAGGCAGGACTAGAACTCACTGTCTCCTGGTGATTGTCCCAAAGTTACCCAGTTGGCTTTCGTGCCTAAGGCAGGACTAGAACTCACTGTCTCCTGGTGATTGTCCCAAAGTCACCCAGTTGGCTTTCGTGCCTAAGGCAGGACTAGAACTCACTGTCTCCTGGTGATTGTCCCAAAGTCACCCAGTTGGCTTTCATGCCTAAGGCAGGACTAGAACTCACTGTCTCCTGGTGATTGTCTCAAAGTCACCCAGTTGGCTTTCGTGCCTAAGACAGGACTAGAACTCACTGTCTCCTGGTGATTGTCCCAAAGTCACACTTCCATGGTGACCTGTCACATCACAGATTAAGAGAAATTGAATATAAAACAGCAATACTTACCCACACTTAACTTAGACTAGTTAAGATAACCTGATATTTTGGCCAGGTAAGTTTGTTCAGGACCCTGGACAGAGGTGCTGATTGATTCATTGTCAGCCTCACAAAGGAGAGTTGTTGTCTTAGCAAGATGCTGAGCTCTTTTGAGATGGTTTGAAGGTTGATAAGGATGGCCTTGCTTTTCATACGCCGAGTGGGCTGTGGCAATTGTCCAGCTTGTTATATTGTAGCAAAATGAGGCTCTTAAAAGTGAGGTCCAAATGAGGTCCAGAATCCTAATGGACAATCACTTAAATATGAGCCAGCCATGTGCAGCAGCTGCCAAAAAAGCCAACACAGTTCTAGGCTGCATCAACAGAGGGATAGAATCGAGATCACGTGAAGTGTTAATACCACTTTATAATGCCTTGGTAAGGCCACACTTGTAATACGGCATCCAGTTTTGGTTGCCACAATGTAAAAAAGATGCAGAGACTCTAGAAAGAGTGCAGAGAAGAGCAACCAAGATGATTAGGGGACTGGAGGCTAAAACATATGAAGAATGGTTGCTGGAACTGGGTATGTCTAGTTTAATAAAAAGGACTAGGAGAGACATGATAGCAATGTTCCAATATCTCAGGGGTTGCCACAAAGAAGAGGGAGTCAAGCTATTCTCCAAGGACAAGAAGCAACGGATAGAAACTAATCAAGAAGAGAAGCAACCTAGAACTAAGGTGAAGTTTCCTGAAAGTTTAGAACAATTCATCAGTGGAACAACTTGCCTTCAAGAGATTAGATAACCATTTGTCAGAAGAGGTATAGGGTTTCCTGCCTAAGTAGGGGGTTGGACTAGAAGACCTCCAGGATCCCTTCCAACTCTGATATTCTATTTCTATTCTAAATATTATGAATTGGAAAACTAAATATCTTCTAGGTAAGAAGATGATCTAAGAATAGGGAAAGATACTTTAAAAAGACCTCTCTTCTCTGATTGCGTTTCCTTCTAGGCATTGGGATTGGGGAACGAGTGGTCTGAAATGGTATAGTAGGCTTTCCTGCTTGAACAGGGGGTTGGGCTAGTAGACCTCCAAGGTCCCTCCCAGCTCTATTCTCATCGATTGATTGGAGTTCTAGCTTGTGTGTTGAGTACCAAACCAACGAGGAGTACGGGGGCAAAATGTTCGAGTCAAAATGCGTTGAGTACCAAATTGGATGAGTTTCAAAGCAGTTGAATCCCAAGGAACCACTGTCTTTCTGATTCTTATGCAAACACCAAGTGGGTTAATCCAGGAACCAAGTTAGGCACATTGGAGGATCACAACCCTAAAGTTTTGCAACTGGCAGCAGTGTCGTCTCCGCGCTGGGAACTGCGCAAGAGCACAAGACAGAAGGTTACACTAACATAAACAATCTGGAGCCTGAGCCAACCCCGATCCCTTAACCATGGCGACTTCCCCAATTAGACAGATCTAGCTGGCAGGTGCAGTCAATTACTCTAATAGCAAGCAGAAAATCAGACAAAACTATAAAGCAGCCATAAATAAAGAAGGAATTAGAAGGGAAAAGAGGGGGAGGGAACGGGGGAGGGAAACAGGAAAGCAGTGAGAGGAATGAACAAGGGTTATGCATATAAAATAAGGAAGGGTGGAAGGATTGGTTTGCTGGTCTTCACGGAACGCAATAAATAAAACAAGAATAAATAAAGGGGCAAAAAAATAAAATAAAAAGAGAATTATGTGAAGAAGGAAAAAGATCAGGGGATGCCTTCACCAATACTGCATCTGAAAGTTCCATATAAACTTGTCCAAAAATGGTGGCTATATAATAGGCATAGCTAATCTAAATTGATATGCAATGTTGTTTTGTTCATTTTTATCCTGCCTTTGTGTTACCTTTGTAAATAACTAAAGGCAGAAAACTGATATTTCCCCAACAATAACAACAACAACAACCCTGGGAGGTGGGCTTGGCTGTGGGAGGGGGACTGGTCCCAAAGTCACCCAACTGACTTTGATGGCTAGGGCGGGCCTAGAACTCACTGTCTCCTGGTGATTGTCCTTATGTCACCCAGCTGGCTTTCACGCCTAAGGCAGGACTAGAACTCACTGTCTCCTGGTGATTGTCCCAAAATCACCCAGTTGGCTTTCGTGCCTAAGGCAGGACTAGAACTCACTGTCTCCTGGTGATTGTCCCAAAGTCACCCAGTTGGCTTTCGTGCCTAAGGCAGGACTAGAACTCACTGTCTCCTGGTGATTGTCCCAAAGTCACCCAGTTGGCTTTCGTGCCTAAGGCAGGACTAGAACTCACTGTCTCCTGGTGATTGTCCCAAAATCGCCCAGCCGGCTTTCATGCCTAAGGCAGGACTAGAACTCATCATCTCCTGGTTTCTAGCCTGGTGCTTTAACCACTAGACCTGCCTCTTGAAACTTATAACTTAGGTTCAAATTTGTTGGTAGGCTGCTAATAACCCTATAGATCAATCAATAGGCAATGTCATCCTTCCAGTCTTCCTACTTAAAATTTTCAGAGAACCATCCAAAAGATGGATCATCCATCCATCCCTTCTGGGCAGGGGGTTGGACTAGAAGAAGTCCAAGATCCCTTCCAGCCCTAGGATTCTATGCTTGTATACTCATGGGATGGCTGTTATCATCTTCTTGGCTCAGTTTAGCTGCTTTGAAATGCTTGGAGGCAGCCATGCAAAATCAAAGCAGTGACAGAAGCCAAGGTTGATAAATGTGAGCAAGTAAAATGTTAATGCTTTTGTGTGTGTGTGTGTGTGTGTGTGTGTGTGTGAGAGAGAGAGAGAGAGAGAGAGAGAGGTTTAAATGTCAGCAATGCAGAAAGATAAGGTCAAACTTGAATCGTTGATTCCAAATGGAAACCCGATTCGGTTTGGGTGATTAAAAAAGAAAAGAAAAGTTTGTGTGCACAATAAAAGGACACCGAATTGTCAGATGTATTTGAAGCAGCCAATTTGGATGCCAACACACAATCCCAATTGACGAGTTCAGAAGGCCAGTTCATCTTGGAGATCGGAAGACCTTCCAACCCTATTATTCTTGTTCTGTAAGTAGTCCCCGACTTACGACCACAATTGAATCTCAACATTTCTGCTGCAAAGCGAGACAGTGGTTAAGCGAGTTTTTGACCCGCTGTACCACCTTTCTTGCCATAGTTGTTAAGTGAATCACTGCCGTTATTATGTTAGTCCCACGGTTGACAAGGGGATCTGGCTTCCTTGTGGACTTAGCTTGTCAGAAGGTCGCAAAAGGGGATCTCGTGACCCCGACGGACACCGCAACTGTCATAAGTAGGGATCGTCAGCGTGAAAAGAGATCAAAAATCCCTTTTTTCATCACCATTATAACTTTTAACCGTGACTAAACAAATGTCTATAAGTCTGTAGGAGTACTGTATTTGGTTATGTCACCATCTACATAGCCTCTGAACAGAATTTCTGCACACTCCCGCTATAATATTAAAAGCTACTGCCTCCTGTGGCATGCACCGAAGTTGTTAGTTGCAAAGTCATGTCCAACCCCTTGCGATCCCATGCACAACGTTCCTCCAGGCCTTCCTCTACCATCCTCAAGCTCACGCCGACTGCTTCAGTGACTCCATTCAGCCACCTCCTTCTCTGCCGTCCCCTTCTTCTTCTTTTGCCCTCAGTCTTTCCCAGCATGAGGCTCTTCTCCAGGGAGTCCTTCCTTCTCATCAGGTGGCCAAAGTCTTTGAGTTTCCTCTTCTGGCCTTCTAAAGAGCCGTCAGGGTTGATCTCCTCTAGGACAGGAGTCTTCTCCAGCACCAGAGTTCAAAGGCCTCATAGTTCAAAGGCACCTATGTCACTCTTAAGAATTTACGGTTTATTCATACATTTGTCCACTTGTGGGAAGTTATCATCCAGCCCTTTCCCAGAAAAATGAAATATCCTAGGAAATATTGAAAAGGCAGAATATTTATCTGGATTTGAAAAGAAAGAAACATGTTTTAAAAGACAGAATAGTTGCCTGTAGCTTCCTGCCCATCCCCACTGTTAATGGGCCATTAAGAAGGCCAAGCTAGTCCCTTTTACATAATAAAGACTTCTCCACTGCAGCCCCAGGGGGGATGGGAGTAAAGGCATGATAATATTAGCCCTTTACTCAAACTGACCACATGGCATCTGAGAACTCATTCATACCTGGATTCAAAACACAGCCCAGAGAGTTGCCCCTGCATGGCCCTATGGGAGTCTGACAACCAATCAGAATACATTTCTTACACAGGAACAGGAAAAGGAAACAGAGAGGTGGGACTGAACAGGTTATAAAAAGCCTAGCAAGCCCCTCCTTCAGCCCTTCTCTTCTTCTCCACCAACATTGAAGCATGTGATCACCTTGTCTGTTCAGGGCTCAAGCCATGTGGTCCTGTCCACCAATAAACCATCTTTCCAAGCAGCCTCCATGTCTCCAGTGTCTTTTTCCCCACTTGGAGCTGAACCCAGAAGGACATTTCTTTCATCACACTGTTTTAAAAAAGAATTAAACCTTATAAAAACGTGTTTAAAAAAAGAGAGAACCGGAAAGGTTATAGAACAAAAACAACCCAGAGAGCTTTAAATTTAGACTTTAAGCTTAAAGTTAGGGAGAAGAATCTCCTGTCTCATTATTGATTATAATTTAAGGCCAGGATGCAAATTTGAACCAGGACAGTCAGCCAAAGGATCCTTTGAGGTTCTACTCAAAGGGCCTACCAAACAAAAAGGTCCTTAGAAAGCAAAACCATCTTTTACCGATTTGAAATTCCGGGGGAAATTCACATTCGAGGCCAAATTAAGATTTTTTTTCATCCTGACCTCCTTTCGTCCATTGTCCTGGCTCTCTCCCTGATTTTCAGAGGTTGACCTTCGGCTGCCATTCAAAGCCCAAGCGTGACCCCCCTCCCCAATCTGTGGAGGGAAAGAAAAGGCTGGGGACTGTGATTAAAAGCGTTGGAGGCCCCAGAGAAGGGGGAAACATGCAATAAGTGGTCGAAGGGTTTTTTGCAAAGAATCCCAAGATTGGAGCAATTAGCTGATTGGAAGGAGAGAGAGAGGGAGAGAGAGAGAGAGAGAGAGAGAGAGAGAGAACTGGGCTTAATGAGAGAGCAAAATTTCCTTCCAGCCTTTCTCTTCCTCCCCCTCCCTTGGTTTCCCTGCGCCAACCCCTTCCCCTTTTCCCCCTTCCCCTCCAGGCTTTTTCTCAGAAGTTGTAAAGCAGTAAAGTAAATGTCAGGAATTTGTCACTATGCTGAGCCTGGATCCCGCCTTCCCCAGCTGTCAGAGGCCCCGTGGACTGATCAGTGGGAAAGTTCGGGGGAATCTAACAGATGCACAAATTCGACAGGGAGAGGGGGGGGGTGTGATCCGGGCAAGAATGCCAAAAGAGGAATAAGTCAGCGCTGGCAAAAGAGCCAAGTTTGATGTTTTGCAACTTATTCAGAAAAGCATTAAAACCTACCGTGTTGGTCCGGGCACCGTTGGTTCGAAGGTTGCAATGAATAAGAATTAAGCATTAATTGGGAAATTAGAGATTGAATGAGGGTATTATTAAATATGCGTAAAATTATGATTAGCAGGGAACTGATAAAACTATTAGATAATAAAAGAATATAAAGGGAAACGTGCCTTAACTGTAGAATTGCACGGATTGGAGAACTGGAAAGTACATGAATAGATGTTTAAATGATTGTGATTGGTATTAGAAATGTACATTGAGACATTGAACAATGGAAAAATGAAGGATGAAATTTTAACATAAATTGATGTGAAGATCTAAATAAAAGAAATATGAATAATAGAACAGCGGAAAGATGGGAAATAGGAAAGAAACGTCTTTGAATATTTTAGTGTAAAATAGAGATAGAAATAAGAGGGGAATAAGGTAAAGATAAATGTAAAGGTTCACCTTGCACATATGTGCTAGTTGTTCCCAACTCTAGAGGGCGGTGCTCATCTCCGTTTCAAAGCCAAAGAGCCAGCGCTGTCCGAAGACGTCTCCGTGATCATGTGGCTGGCATGACTCAACACCGAAGGCACACAGAACACTGTTACCTTCCCACTAAAGGTGGTTCCTATTTTTCTACTTGCATTTTTACGTGCTTTCGAACTGCTAGGTTGGCAGAAGCTGGGACAAGTAACGGGAGCTCACTCCATTACGTGGCACTAGGGATTCGAACCGCTGAACTGACCTTTCTGATCGACAAGCTCATCGTCTTAGCCACTGTGGCAAAGGAGACTTTCCCTTACCACCTGTGTCAAAGAGAGTCGTAAAAATGAGGCGAAAACCCACTTAACTGACATCTCGCTTAGAAACAGAAATGCCGGGCTCGTTTCCGGTCGTAAGTCAAGGACTTTGCAGTATGACAGTTGACTGGATCTGAACTCTGCCTAGCAGCTCACGGATACCTTTCTCAGCCCCTCACTTTATTTCAGATTATTCCCCCCTCCCCAGCTGTTTCCCTTCTCCTCCACCACCCAACGTGTCCCTCCACAAAAGGACCCCGGAGAGAAACGGTCATCTGTACCGCCAAAATCCTTTTCTTCCAGAAAAGCCTTTTCAGTGAGATGGGAGCGAGAGAGGAAGGGGCATTCAGGCCTTTATGAGGCACCGTCTTTTATGATTCACGTATTCAGACTTTTATCTCCTGGAAGAAGAAAAAGGGGGGAAGAAGGGGGGAGAGATGGTTCCAAAGGGGAGCTTTGAAGAGAAAGAAGTGAAAGGACGCCGGGATGAAAAGGGGAAGAAATGGCGGGAAACGTCTCCTCACAAGCCCCATTGTGCGGCTTTGCAAGGCTGAACCCCTGCAAAGACACATGGGCTTCGTTGTGGAATCTGCCCCACACATTCCTGGCTTTTTCCTCACTCGGCGTGATTTTATTTCCAGGGGTTGGGAAAAGAATCGCCTCTCCGAAGGTTTTCTCTCTTTCTACGGCGGGCTTGACAGCAGAAAAGAGATTCTGGCTGTGGGTTTTGCAGGATTTACGAGAAATTGGATGGCGCATGCAAAATCCTTTACCCTTTTAGAGGGTCAAAGCAGACGGAAGACTATTTCAGACATATATATGCGTGCATCTCGGCTCCCGCCTTGTAATTCTTTTTTTTTTAGCATCCAAAGTTTTTTATTTTTTTTAATTGAAAAGTTTTAATAGATTTTACAAATATTTCCCCTTCCCTCCCTCCACCCCAACCCTGCCACCCCTCCAACCCTCCCTCCCCTCAACTTCCCAGAGCAAAATACAGGGTATAAACATTTAACAATCATACACTAACATAAGCTAACTAACTATAACATCTTACCTCCCTCTTGTACTTTAACTCCCCTTTTATTAAGCTAAATTTGGATAAATTATAACATTCATTGTTCATTCATAAACTAATTGAAGTTTCTTAGTCCAATGTTTATTTGAATGTAGTCAATCCATCTTCTCCATTCCAACTTGGATTTCACATCTGAATAATCTTCCCAATATGCTAAAATTTTAGCCATCTCTGCTAAGTTTACTACTTTTAACATCCATTCTTGAATAATAAGCAATTCTTCCTTCTTCCAGCAATCTTGTTGCCATTATTAAATTCAGAATCAAATTAGTCTCTATAACTGTACAGTCTGTAATTATACCTAACAAAAACAACTGAGGAGTGAACTTTATCCTCTTTTAAAAAATATTTTAAATAATTTATATCCAAAATACTTTAGCTTTTTTACAAATCCACCATACATAATAATACATAGCATCAACACAATCACATCTCCAACATTTGAATTACAAATTCGGATACATACAAGCTAACTTTTTAGGATCTAAATACCATCTATAAAACATCTTATAAAAACTCTCTATCAAGTTTTAAGCTTGCATAAATTTTACATTTCTTACCCAAATCTTTTCCCATGTAAAGTTTTTTATTTTTTAATACAAATTTACACATATTATAGAAACAAAGTAAAAGGATCTTTGCTTTTACATCCTCTCCTTTACATAATCCATTTTACCTCATACCTTGGTTTTCGCTTGCAGCCAAGTTATTTTCTTCCATTATTTTCCATTTTTTATACTTATTTTTTCTTAATAACATAAACCATATCTTCAATTGCCCCTTCAGAAATTGCATCAAATTATCATTTTGTATTTCTCTATTGGTCTATTTCACTATAAACAATATATATCCTTTAATTAAGTTTTAACGCGGAGAGCATTTCTTTCAGTTTCCCCCACAATTAACAATATACTATAATTTCTTTATTTATTAATTAGTTACATAGCAATACCAATCATACTATGAGTCCCTTTAATCTACTAATATAACTCTTTTCCCCTTGTAATTCTTTTTGAGGTTTGCTTTTTCTAAAACCCCAGCCTCAGAAATAGAATAAAACAGGCTGTAACTTCACCCTGCTCTTCCCATGACGTTATAATTATTTTGAAATCTTCCATCCTCCGCACCCACCCCCGGATATTGGTGAAGAACATATGCAATTGGAATATTAGGAAATGTTTTAGTAGTAATAGAAGAGAATATATGTAGGTCAAAGGTTGAATTGTGGAGTCCTTAGTGCTTTCTGAGCTGGGTGAGTTTCTTGCAAAAAAACAAAATACCCCCAAATGAACTACCAACTCAGACAAAGGATCTGATTAAAACTGATTAACAGAGTTGGAAGGGACCTTATAGGTCATCTAGTCCAACCCTCCCGCTCAAGCAGGAGACCCTACACCATTTCTGACAGATGGCAGTCCAATCTCTTCTTGAAAGCCTCCAGTGATGAAGCTCCCACAACCTCCACATGCAACTTCTGTTCCATGGGTTGATTGCTCTCACTGTCAGAATATTCCTCCTTATTTCCAGCTTGAATCTTTCCTTGATCAGTTTCCATCCATTATTCCTTCTCTGGCCTTTGGGTGCTTTGGAAAATAGCTCCACTCCCTCCTCTCTGTGGCAGCCCCTTAAATATTGGAAGACTGTTATCCTGTCTCCCCTGGTCCTTCTCTTCCCTAGACTAGCCACGCCTAGCTCAGTAAATAATAGCCTAATCAAAAAAAGATCAAGAACATTCCCACCAAAAGTTGCAGGGCAAGACACTTGTATATAAACATAGAACAAGCCCCTCTCTCTCCTAGCACTGATGATGTTATCTAGATGGGTAATAAAATGTCCACAAGAAAACAATTAAGCTCGGAGCGCAGCACAGACCCCACAACTGTCTTAAGTGTAGGTTCCTGAGCGTAGGTTAGAATTTTGAATATAGCCCTTATGATTTAGCAAGCATATAGTAGAGTAGTTAGGTTTCAAGAGGAAACTGATCAGGCAATTAGAGGTAAAGGTAAAGGTTCTATGTGCTAGTTGTTCCTGACTCTGGGGGGCAGTGCTCATCTCCGTTTCATAGCCAAAGAGCCAGCGCTGTCCGAAGACCTCTCTGTGGTCATGTGGCCGGCATGACTAAATGCCGAAGGTGCACGAAACGCTCTTACCTTCCCACCAAAGGTGGTTCCTATTTTTCAACCTGCATTTTTACATGCTTTCGAACTGCTAGGTTGGCAGAAGCTGGGACAAGTAACGGGAGCTCACTCCATTACACAGTGCTAGGGATTTGAACCGCCGAACTGCTGACCTTTCCGATCGATAACTCAGTGTCTTAGCCACTGAGCCACCGCCCAGTCTGGCAATTAGAACTAGACATAAAAAACTTGGGGGGAGTCACATGTGACTAGTACAACACGGTGTGTTTATTTTTGCTTTTGGGTTCCTTTACAACTCATTGTGTTTTTACACATTTGTAATTTTTTAAAAATAAATGTACTCTGTTTTCTTTGGATCAGGGTTTTGCTAACGGAGTGTTGTTGAACATATCCAAGGGTGGCTTGACCTGGCTTTGCAAACCATAATGATAAATTCTGGAGACTGACCTCTTCTGCATTGCCCTGTTTGTATGGAGAAAAACAAACCTTGAAATCTTGTCCCCGAAGGACAGGGGAAGAAGAAAATGTAGCTAATAAAAGAATATTTGTAGCTCCGAGTTGAACTCAGGCGTTCTTAGTGCTCTCTGAACTTGATGGTTTTCTTGCGGATGTTTCATTATCTAACTAGGGAACCTCATCAGTGCTAGAAGGGAGTAGGGTTTAGGAGAGGAGGAGGAGCAGGAGGAAAAGGATTGGAAAAAGGAGACGAGAGACGAGAAGAAGGAGGGGAGAATGAGGAAGAGGAGAGGAGAAAAGAAAGAGGAGAAAAGAGACGAGGAGGAAGGAAGAAGGGGAAGATGAGAGGAGGAGAAAAGAAAGGAGAAAAGAGACAAGGAATAAGGAAGGAGAAGAAGAGGGAGGAGGAGGATTGGAAAAAGAGAGAAGAGGGACAAGGAGGAGAAGAAGGAGGGGAGAATGAGGAAGAGGATTGGTGAAGAAGAGGAGAAAGAGACGAGGAAGGGAGAAGAGATACAAGGAGGAAGAGGAGGAGGAAGAAGAAGAGGAGGAGGAGGAGGAGGAGGAGGAGGAGAAGAAGAAGAAGAAGAAGAAGAAGAAGAAGAAGAAGAAGAAGAAGAAGAAGAAGAAGAAGAAGAAGAAGAAGAAGAAGAAGAAGAAGACGACAACAGTGGGATCCTTGGTGCTCCCTGAGCTTGGCTGTTTTCTTGCAGATCTTTCATTATCTAACTTTGGTAACATCTACATCAGTGTTTCTCAACCTTGGTGTCTTTTAAGTCCTGTGAACTTCAACTCCCAGAATTCCCCAGCCAGCTGTGCTGGCTGGGGGATTCTGGGAGTTGAAGTCCACAGGACTTAAAAGACACCAAGGTTGAGAAACACTGATCTACATTGGTAGCAGTGACATCAGTGTAGAACACAACCTTTGCAAGAACACAACCAAGCTCAGAGACCACAAGAAAATGCAAGTGATCAAAGGACACATAGGACTTCAGAACCTCCCTCTTACAAATTCTTCTCCAGCACCATCAAGATCGTACCCCACCGGTTTGTCCTGATGCTATTTAGCAAGGGTGATGGACCTCCGTGGCTTTTCAAAACTCTTCACTGCATTCCCATTCTGTTCTTGGAATTGGAAAAACGATCCATTTCTCTCCCTTCCTCCCTCCCTGGCCAGGAAAAAAATATAGACTCCCACTCGTTCTCTGCCTGCTTGGCATGGTTGGATTCAGGCAACCCTCCAGGCCGCTTTAGATGGGATGAGTTCTTGCGATGCCTTTGAGCCAGAAAAGCCTCAAGCCAAACAACCCTCACACATTCCATCCCACCCTCTTCATGGCTGCCAATAATTTTCTGTTAGTGGTAGAAAATTGATCACCCTTTAGCAAACTCTTTGACCGCTGTGTCAATGAAGGAAAGGGGGCTCTTTCTCCACTTAGACTGACATGGAGGTCTGAAGATGACCTTGAGCAAAGGACATCTGCAGCTGCTCTGCCACTTCCTACCTGGGGCTGCAGAGAGGTCTAAACTGGAAAGAGAGCAAGCTATCCATAAAAGAGAATATTTGCACCACAGGGTTGAAATGAGGGGGTCTTTGGTGTCCTCTGTTCTCCTGCAGATGTTTCATTATTGAACTAGGTAGCATTACCAGTGCTGGAAAGGAAGGGTTAGGAGAGAAGGAGGAGAAGGAGAAGAGAGACAAGGAGGAGGAGGACAGGAGAAGGAGGGAGAGGATTGGTGAAGAAGAAAAAAGGAAGAGGAGATAAAGGACATAAGAGGAGAAAAGAGACAAGGAGGAAGGGATAAGAAGAGAGATGAGGAGGAAGAGTATTGGAGAAGAAGAAGAGAGGAAGAGGAGGGGAGACACAGAAAGAGAAAGAGACCAGAGGAGAGAAAAGAGACGAGGAAAGGGGAAGGAAAAGTATTGGAAAAAAAGAGAGACAAGGAGGAGGAGGGGAGGAGGAAGAGAATTGGTGAAGAAGAAAAGAGGGGGATGAAGAGACAAAGAAGGAGATGAGAAAGAGAAGGGAGAAGTAGAAGAAGAGAGACAAGGAGGAAGAGGATTGGAGAGGAAGAAGAGAGGAGGAGGAGGAGGGGAGACACAGAAAGAGAAGGAGAAAGAGAAAAGAGAAAAGGAGGAAAGTAGAAGGGAAAGGGTTGGAAAAAGAGAAGGAGAAAAGAGACAAGGAGGATGGAGAAAGAGGAAGAGGATTGGTGAAGAAGAAAAGAGAAAGAGGAGAGGAGACAAAGGACATGAGAAAGAGGAGAAAAGACACAAGGAGGAAAGGAGAAGGAGAAGAGAGATGATGAGGAGAATTGGAGAGGAAGAAGAGATGAAGAGGAGACAAAGAAGAGGTGAAAGAGGAGAAAAGAGACGAGGAAGGGAGAAGGAGGAGGAGGAGAGGGATAAATGAAATTGCTGATTATAGGTACTTCATGCATAATTTTCCCATCGTCAAAGAAAATGCAGATCCCTTTCCAGGGAAAACATGAAATTCTGCCGCGACCCCCTTAAGTTTTCTTTCATTTGCTTGTCTTTCTGCTGGCACAGGTTGTGGGTTTTTATGGGGTTTGTGTGTGTGTGTGTGTGTTTGTGTTTTTTCCAAAACGTTTTTCTACAGCCCTGAAATTTTGGCTGCATCCCAAACACCAGTCTGGAATGAGGGGGGATGTGGGAAGTGGAGCGGGAGGTCGCAGCTAACCCGGGGGGCAGAGGGCAGCGAAAACAAGAATTGGAGGGGTGGGGGGAAACGGCAAACAGGGGAGTGGGAAGAGGAGAGGGTGGGTGGGTGGGTGGGTGGGAAGAAGAATAAATGTTTTCTCTTTGGCAGAAAAGGCTATCTGCTTTGGCCAAAAAAAAAAAACCCACCCTCAAACTTAAATCAAAACAATCGCTCTGCGAGGCAGAAACCTCACCGGATGCGCAGAGTATTAAATGCAATAATTTAAATGAAAAAGAATGCATGAGAGATGGAGGAAGCCAAGCCAGAATTTCTGTTATTCTATTGACTATCTTCTCTCCCTCGTTTCCTCCCTCAATGTTTTCTGCTTTTCTATCCTGTTGGGTCATTTTCTTGGTGCATTTCCAATGGGATGCGAGGTGGGTGGGGAAAAAAATAAGGATTTCTTCAGGTATGGAAACGTCCCTCCATTTGGACTTAATAGGATACCCACCTCAACAGGGATTGTATTCAATTCCCTTCCCTGCCGGTTCGCAAATGTGAGCTTGCGTGTGTGCACGCTTTGCTCGCATGGGCCACGTCCACGCATGTGCTCAGCCTTCCATGCATGGGCTTTTGGCTAAAATAAGTGCCTAAATGGGATGCATAGAGCCGGGGCAGGTGGATTGGGCCACTAGTGATTTCTGCTACCGGTTCGGGTGAATGGGTACGAACTGGCCGAATGCCACCTCTGTACCTCAATGGAGCCACCACGGTGGTGCAGCTAAACACAAGAGCTGCAGAAAGGATCTCTTCTCAGGGTGCCCGGGGGCTCACAACTGGTTGCAATAGCCCCCCCCCCATGGCTTACCCATGTGTCCTTTCGCTGTGGCACATAGGGGTCAACCAGCCACGTATCCCTCTTCATACCTCTTCATACCCTCTTCACACCAAAATTGATGTCTAACTAGGTGCAGGGTCTTTAAAAAACCAGAAGGCCCTGCAGTTTTAGAGTCGTGGCTCCTCTGCAGAATTAGTTTTTGCTTGTGGGCATATAGAGCTTGTGGGCAAGTAGAGCTTGTTGGACCAGGGCTGTTTTCCTTAGGCAATTTGACGACCTTGAAGCAGCATCTCAGGAAGATACAGCAATGACTTTCGCTTTCCCCAAGCAGCCTCCCTCCCATCCACTCTCCCCAGAGTTGGCAGATTGTCACCGCATGGTAGTGAAGCATACAAGAAGCATTAGGTGGCAGCTGACAGAGTGGACAATCGTTGTCTGAAATGATGTAGGGCAGGGGTCCCCAAACTTGGCCCATTTAAGGCTATATATCTATATATATGGACAAGGGCTGGAAAGCCAAAGTGTGGATGTTTCCCTTCCAAAGTCCAGGGTTTTTTTGACGCAGGAAACCTGCAGGGATTGCTGGCCCTTGGATAGAGGAGTGTAAATTAAGGGAAGTATTTATATGGTTTGCAGACATCTGGTTCTGGATCGAACGACCAGACGATTGCAAAGAATATAAAACCTTCCATTCCCCTCCAGTTAGAACAGAAGAAACCCCTTGGATGAGAAGTGAAATGCTTTCAAAGGACAAAAACCAAGAAAGTCCGGTTGCCTTTTGGAAAATGGTGGGATTAATATACCAATACTAATATAAAGGTAAAGGTTCCCCTTGCACATATGTGCTAATTATTCCTGACTCTAGGGGATGGTGCTCATCTCCATTTCAAAGCCGAAGAGCCAGCGCTGTCCAAAAACGTCTCTGTAGCCATGTGGCCAGCATGATTAAATGCCAAAGGCGCACGGAACGCTGTTACCTTCCCGCCAAAGGTGGTTCCTATTTTTTTACTTGCATTTTTACATACTTTCAAATTGCTAGGTTGGCAGAAGCTGGGACAAGTAATGGGAGCTCACTCTGTTACATGGCACTAGGGCAGTGATAGCAAACTTTTTCAGCACCAGAACACCAAAAAACCGAAGATCAGCTGGCCGGCGCATGCATGCCTGTTTTTGGGGGCAATTTTGGCTGATTTTCGGTCTATTTCCATCTTCTGGGCCGAAAAAAATGGCCTGAGAATGGCCTAAAAATGCCCCCAAAACAGAAAAACCCAAAAAAGCAGCTGGTGACGGCACATGTGCCCAGAGAGAGGGCTCTGCATGCCACCTCTGGCATGTGTGACATAGGTTTGCCATCACAGTGCTCAGGATTCGAACCACCGACCTTTCTGATTGACAAGCTCAGCATCTTAGCCACTGAGCCACCGTATATCAATAAGTATACTGGGGACTGAAACATATGAAGAACGGTTGCAGGAACTGGGTATGTCTAGTTTGATGAAAAGGAGGACGAGGGGAGACATGATAGCAGTCTTCCAATATCTCAGGGGTTGCCCCAAAGAAGAGGGAGTCAAGCTATTCTCCAAAGCACCTGAGGGTAGAACTAGAAGCAATGGGTGGAAACCAGTGATGTGCAGTCAGGGGAGGCAGGGGAGGCACAGCCTCACCACTGTCAATCATGAAAAGGAAAAAAAATGTAAACGGGAAAAGGCGAGTGCTGAGGTTAGGCTAGCTAGCTGCTGCCACACTGTGAATGACTGCCTGTTTAAAAAAGCGCCCTCTACTATGAGGCAGGAGAACTGCATGCCTCATCTAGTCTGACTTTTTAGGCACTTGAGCAGAGTTAAGCAAGAGTTAAAAGCCTCAAAAATCCTGAGGTAGTTGAGGCACACAGTTCTCCTTTTTTGAAACCAACCACTGGTCCTTGAATATGATTATTCTACACTATCATGCTCCTATTTATAAAACTCAGTGCCTCTGTGAAAGGTAAGGATGACTACTGCATTTGTGGTGCAATCAGAACATTGCGTGTGTTGAAGTTGTTTTAACGCAAACCAAAGATGCCTTTTAAAAAACAAGTTTACATCATATTCTTATGCATGGCAGTGCTGTGTGTGAGGTAATTTAAGGTGGTTCTGACAAGTATCGTCGGCATCTTCATATCCGGTCACATGGGTGGCAAGCCACTCCCACAAAGGAGGCCACACCCACAGAGTAGGTTCGAACAATTTTTGAAACCCACCACTGGTTAAAAGCCAAAAAAATCCCGAGGTAGTTGAGGCACGCAGTTCTCCTGCCTCATAGTAGAGGGCACATTTTTTAGAGGCTTCAACTCTGTCATTCTGTTTAAAGCTGCAGCGTTGCGCTCACTCTTCCTCCTCTCTTTCTCCGTTTCTGATGCCCCCCACCCACGCTCCCTCTTTTCCTTCAAATTTCCTTTTTTTCTTTAATAAATTCAATGCTCAGGCATTCTCTCCTCTCCTGTGACATCCCACTGACTAAAGCACTTTCTTTCGCCCACCTGTGCTCGCGGCAAAGCTCAGGCGGGTTGCCTCGAGCTCAGGCGGGCAAAAGAAAGTGCATTAGTCAGTGGGGCGTTGGGGGAGAGGACTGCCTCACCAGCCATAAACCTCACCGCACGTCACTGGTGGAAACTAATCAAGGAAAGAACTTAGAACTGAGGAGAAATTTCCGGACAGTGAGAACAATTAATCAGTGGAACAGAAGTTGCCTCCAGAAGTTGTGAATGCCCCAACACTGGAAGTCTTTAAGAAGATGTTGGATAGCCGTTTGTCTGAAACGGTATAGGGTTTCCTGCCTAGGCAGGGGGTTGGACTAGAAGTCCTCCAAGGTCCCTTCCAACTCTGCTATTGTATATCAATACTAATATACTAATACCCCATGGAAAATACACAACAAAACCAGAAGACGCCATCTCAGATTCAAAGTTGAGAATTCGGACACTTGTTTTAATTATATCCTTCAAAAGATCAATACAGTTTAAAAAAAAAATAGAAAAAAACACATAGAAAGAAATTGCAACCAAGAGCCTCACTCAACTCTTGATCTCTTCTTAGACATTAACAATATGTATAAAAACGGTACTGAACATCTTACAAATCTTCTCCGTATCAAAACTGGCATTTTGTTTTGCCTAAAATCCTCTACAATGGGCTAAAAAAAAAAAGAGAGAAACTTATTTGGTACCCTTTCTTGCTACTGTTGGCAATTCATCTTATATTAACATTTCACTCTCCAAAAAAAAAAAAAAAAAGAAAAGAAAAAGAAAGGAAAAGAGACTAGTCCAGTGTTTCTCAACCTTGGCAACTTGAAGATGTCCGGACTTCAACTCCCAGAATTCCCCAGCCAGCATTCGCTGGCTGGGGAATTCTGAGAGTTGAAGTCCAGACATCTTCAACTTGCCAAGGTTGAGAAACACTGGACTAGACATACACATGGACAATGACAATACAATTTAGATTGAACACAAAGAACAAAACTACACATTTGGCATCGTGATTACTTTTAGTGCACATATGACACACTTCCTGTGTCGGTTAACTAAAAACAAATTCAAAGGGCTGGCCAGCATTTAAATCATGGGCATCCAACCTTGGCAACTTCAAGACTTGTGGATTTCAACTCCCAGAATTCCCTAGCCAGCATGGAATTCTGTGGAACTCTGGGAGTTGAAGTCCGCAAGTCTCAAAAGTTGCCAAGGGTGCACACCTGTGATTTAGATGCTCAAGGACTCTCAATCAATGTTAACATCGATCCACCCTGTTCTTTCAACGAAGACTTCCAGGCAACCTTCTAGCTATGCAACCTTTCGCTTGAATGCAAAATCTGCCCTTCGCTTTATCCTAGGAAATGTGAGAAAGGCCATCAGGGGAGCAGCATGCTTTTCCAAAAATCCCATCCAGCTATGAGATAGACCAATTGAGAAAATGCCCTGATATCACATTACCGATAGCCATGTACTTCCCAGCAATTCATAGCATCGAATCGGTCCTTACAGAGAGCAGCCAACTTTGGCTGACTTTCAAACAGGTTCGGATCTGGCTTATTTTAGGATGGGAGACTCCCAGAATATTCCTCGGGCAATTATTTATGGAAGTGGGGTGTCAACGTTTCACTTTAATATTGCCAAAGAAAGAACACAGATGTGTTTCTGTTAGTAACAAGCCATTGTGCTCCATTTGAGAGAGTCGGGGCAAGCCACTTGTATATAAAAAGAGAGGAAAGCCCATTGCCTTCTAACACTGGTGATGTTATGTAGTTGGATCTTGAAATGTCTGCAAGACAGCCATCAAGTCAGGGAGCATAAAAGATACCATAATCATCCTCCTCTCCACAAACCCCACTCCCTTTTAGTACTGATGATGTTACCTAGTTGGGTCTTGAAATATCTGCAAGAAAATCACCATGCTCAGGGGGCAGCAAGGAGGCCGCAGTCCTCCTCCTCTTCTTCTCTACAAACCCCACTCCCTTCTGGCACTGATGATGTTCCCTAGTAGGATCATGAAACGCCTGCAAGAAAACCACCAAGCTCACGGAGCACCAAGGGCCCCACAGTTCAACCCTGAGCTACACATGTTCTCTTCTGTTAGACAGACATTGCAGAAAGAAATGTTTTTACACCCAACTGTTGTGGCAATGAAGTTACCGTTGCGTAATATCTGCACCATGACTGGAGACGCCTCGTAGGATGTCGTAAATCGCTGGGAAGAAATGGCTTGGGAACCCAATAATCCAACTCAAATGTTTCTCAATCTTGACAAGGTTGAGTTTGGTGGATTTCTCGGGGATTCTGGGAATTGAGATCCGCACATCTTAAAGCTGCTAAGTTGAGGACATACTGATCTAAATCATGGCTTCCCAATGATTTAGTATGTTGGCTGCATGTGGGACACTCGACCACCTATCCAGCCACAACCTACATACCCTTATGTGGAAACAGACAGTCCTCTTAAGTCACCCACCCACAAATGTTATCCCCACTTCCTTTTCACATTTTCAAGGCGAGGGAGCACTTTAGAATAAAACACAGAATTGCCAAGATTCCTTTTTGTGGTAGTAGCTCTTTTCTAAGGGAGCATCCCTAGAGGGGAAAGCAGGGATGAAGGCTTCCAGCAGGTCAGTTTCCTAAGTGGGTTCGTGTTCTACATAGACAAAAAAAAAATCTTACAAAAAATAAATTAAAGGAGTAATGAGATACAGGAACTGGACATCTTCAGCAGGGGTTGATGGCATACCCAATCGAGTACACTTGTGCGTTATTTTAAAAGGTTTGAGGAAATCAGGGTGGTGGGGTGGACTAGTGCAAAGGGAAGATTTACTCTGGCCTGCCTTCCTTCCTTCCTTCCTTCCTTCCTTCCTTCCTTCCTTCCTTCCTTCTTTCCTTCCTCTGTCTTTTATTCCTTCTTCCTTCCCCTTCCTCATACTTCTTCCCTTCTTTCTTCTTTCCTTTTTTCTTTCTTTCTTTCTTTTTCCTTCCTTCCTTCCTTCCTTCCTTCTCTTAACACTGGTTTGGAGAGCTGCCAGGCTGATATCGGCAAAACTTGGCAAGGAGTCTCGGAGAGTCACGAACCAATTAAGCGAACTAATTGTCTCCTGCAAACTCCACTCCCCTTTCGCTCCTCTTTTATTTCCTCTGGGAGAGGCCATTCATCGTCCCACTGTGGCCTTACTCCCAAGACGACCCCTGTTCTTAAGCTGTTCCCTTCCTCTGGCAACTCTGCTCATGCGCACATTGGGAACAGGCTCCAGCTGTTCCTCTGCCTCACTGACTCTGAAGGCAGCTGATAACTGTCGGACGGCCCTGGCTCCCTCTCTGCCTCTGACACAGAGCCCTCATCCGAGCCTTCCCCAGACTCCAGGACTGGCCCATCTTCCTCCCCAACCTCCTCACTGTCTGAATCTGCTGCCAGCTCTTCTGGCGGGCCACAACACCATCTTCTTTAAAGGCCACAACACCTATTTGTAACAGCAAAAGCCTGTACGGATTGCAGCTACAGAGTGTTATCCTAGATGTAAGATTCGATCTAGAAAAGGGGTCCTCAACCCCCAGTCCATTGACCGGCATCGGACCGTGGCATGCCAAAAACTGGGCCACGCAAACAAGCGAAGCCCCATCCACGGGATACAAGCAGCACATGAAACCATGTCCGGTCCGGTCCAGGAGAAAACCTTTCTCCACAGAACCGATCTCTGGTGCCCCCCCCCCCCCCACAAAATGTGGGTCCCTGAACCTTTGTGCGTGTGGTTTTTCAATTCCAGTTTATACCTTGGGATATTGTGTGAACCAGCCTACTCTACCCAGGACGGAGTTACGCTGAGCGGTTAAAACAGTCACCAAAGGGTTTTTGCACAGAGATTTGCAATGTCCAGTTTTAACTGCTCACAGTCCTCAACTTACAACCGTTTAATTTAGTTTAGGTCACATGACCTCCTTTTGCGACCTTCCGACAAGCAAAGTCTATGGGGAAGCCAGATTCAAGTTACTAACTCAACGACGGCAAGGATTAACTTAACAGCCATGGGGAGAAAGGTCATAAAATGGGGCAAAACTCCCTTAACAAATGTTTCACTTAGCAACAGAAATTTTGGGCTCAACAGTGGTCGTTAAGTCGAGGACAACCTGCACTTGTTATTTCTTCATGAATTAAGAAAATTTCTACTGCCGCCCAACTCACCCCACGGGAACTCCGGCCAGCTGAAGAGAAACGCTACGAAAGCCCTGAGTTTCAAATTCACGAAAAAAGGTCCAATGCTTCATTTCTGTGGTTTGAAGAACAATTTATAGAAATAAAATAAAGTAAATAAAATAAAATAATAAAATAAAAAATAAAGTAAAAAAATAAAATAAAAAATAATGTAAAAAATAAAATAAATAAAGTAAAAAAATAAAATAAAAAATAAAGTAATAAAATAAAAAATAAAATAAAAAATAAAATAAAAAATAAAATAAAATAATAAAGTAAAATAAAATAAAAAATAATCAAATAAAAAATAATAAAATAATAAAGTAAAATAAAATAAAATAATCAAATAAAATAATAAATCAGACTGCATATGTTCCCTTTCCAAATTTGTGCATTGTCCCCAAAAATTGCTTTTGTTCATGGATGTAAAGGTTCCCCTCGCACATATGTGCTAGTCGTTCCCGACTCTAGGGGGCAGTGCTCATCTCCATTTCTAAGCCAAAGAGCCAGCACTGTCCGAAGACGTCTCCGTGGTCATGTGGCCAACATGACTCAACCCCCGAATGCGCACGGAACGCTGTTACCTTCCCACCAAATGTGGTTCCTATTTTTCTACTTGCATTTTTTTACATGCTTTCGAACTGCTAGGTTGGCAGAAGCTGGGAAAGTAACAGGAGCTCATTCAGTTACGCAGCGCCAGGGATTCGAACCACTGAACTGCCGACCTTTCTGATCAACAAGTTCAGTGTCTTAGCCACTGAGCCACCGCGTCCCTCATTTTATTTCTTGCTTATTGTCCACTTTCAGAATGAGTTCATCCAATTCTCTCTCTCAGTTGGCCCACCAAGCCCAGCACAGGTAACTCAAGATAACATGGTGAACCTTTGAACAAAGTGAAATCTAGTCTATAAATGCTTTTATGCTGCCATAAATTGATTAGGCTGTAAGGCACCCTGAATGCATAGCACTGTTGTTGTTGTTTTTTAACAACAAAGTTGCCAGCCCAATTCTGCATAGCGGTGTTGAGAAATCATCAATTAGCACCAAGGTGATGATGTAATTGTTAAGGTGGAATTTAGCATGATAAAGGGAAGACGTGCATCCTTTCTTAGCTCTCTCTCTCCCTTTCCCACAGGCAGGAGGACAATCTGTCCATTCATAGGTGGGTTCCAAAACTCCAGAAAACCACTACAGTGCAATAAAAGAGAGTTCAAGAAGTTTTAGCTGCCTTGCAATAGTTGTTCAGTTTTCTGGCATACAGGAGCCCTAAAGAGAAGATGGTATACAGTCCTTCAAACCCAAAGGTGCTTTTTCAAGAGGCAACTGGAAAAAAATTGCAGACTATGGGAACCATTTGCACCGTACAGGTGACTTTGAGGATACAGAAAAACCTCCAAGTGGCCTCAACGACTCTCTAAAAGGATGCAAATTACCAGCTGTTTGCAAGGAATATAAATCATTCCCCACCATCCAGTCAGAGCTGAAGCAACTTCTTGGATGAGATGTGAAATGTCATCAAAGAAAAAACAAGAACGTCCAGTTGCCTCCTGAAAAAGCACCTTTGGGACAACCATGACCTGGGTGATTGAGAATCTCCATAGACAGTCCTAAAAACCTACCAATTTGGTCCACCTACCCAGCTACACCAAATAATCATCATATGATATTTTTTTCCAGCACAATTTTGAAATCACAGACTAGATTTTTTTTCCCCAAAGGATATCAATCATGAAGGTTGATTTCTATATTCAGGAGTTTGTTTAACATGAAGTTATGTCCATTTTTTTTTATCTCTAGGATTGGATACATGGCCTTTTTCAACTTTAAAGGATCTTGGGATTGGCAGTTCTGTGATGGCTTAGCTGTGATTTCAAAATTATGGGCCAGAAAATTGAAAGCCCTCTCAAAAGGCTGTTATTTATTCCCAAATCAATCAACACAAGGAAATGTTCTTTTGATAATGACACAAAGAAGGTATTTTCCTGGCAATAGGATTGACCGGCTTTTTTCTGATAGGATTCCAGTGCTAGCAATACCTGTATAATATTTCTCCAAATATCAGGAGCTGTTTCAATTATTATTTTGGAAGAACCAGAGCTTCAATGAACACTTAAAAAGGTGTTGCCACGGAACATGGACTCTTGAGGATTTTCACAGTACATTAAGCTATGCTTGGATTAACCCCAGCTTGCTAAAGAAACTACAACTGGATTCACACATACTGCACCAAGCCACAGGTTTCTTTTAAAAAAAATAATAGGGTGGATATATAGAATAAGTCACAATTGGTTGGGTTTGTGTGATAGATTGAGCCCATCAAAAGTTCAGCAGAATGTGTGAATCCAGTCTGGATGTTTTTGAGAATAGGTGGTCAGGAAGAACGAATCAGCCCATTTTTATGAAGAAAAGCCGGTGGCTCGATCACGATTGTTGGAGCATATCTTGCCACACCATTCAGATATCCAGATCTGGAATTCAATCAACCCATTTTCACATTCATGTTATTTTGAGGGGGGGAAAGTCTTTCGTTTGGAGTTGTTTAAAGCTTTGTCCTGCCTGCCTTACTTAGAAGGATATATATATATATATATAAAATCAAAATGAATAGAATTGAATATGTGTCCTTTCCTGACACATTTTTTTTGTCTCTCTTTCTGGCATGTTGGAAGCGTGAAACTTTCTTCCTCCTCCTCTTGAAAATATCTGGCTCTTCATTTAGTTTAGGATGGCCCCCATGGATGACAGAACTTAATGCTGATCAGCCACGCAACCCCCAAAGAGAAAACTGGATCATCTTTCTTGACTGAACAGTTGAATGGATCATCCTTCTAGATCTGAAAACCATGGTCCATCATGTTGGCTTGGTGATGTATCTGCAGACATCTGCAGTGACGTGGATGAGGTGTGGTTGCTGCAAACTCAGGAATAATTATATTGGTTTTCAGGAGTGGTGGGACACCCAAAGACCAGAACCCCAAGTCCCACCTCATCCCCATGTTTGGAAAGTTCTGAAAGCTTTTGTCTGCTTCGATGTTCCTCAACTTGACCAGAGAACATCTCACGAGGTTCCTCTCAGACTTTGCCAAGACAACTCATTGGTGGACAACCAGAGACAGAGTTATGGGTTGGTAGAACCGTTTAGTCTCCCAGAGGAAGGAAAAAGCTTGTCCTGCTTGGATCTAAGGACAAGGATCTCCTCCCGCAGCCGAGATGAGGACGGCAGATTCTGGCTTGATCACAGCCCCAGAGGCTCCCCTTCTTCCTGAGCTCGTCTCGTCTCAAGTCAGTCCAACGAGACTTCGCAGGGGTTCTCGTGAGCTTGTCGCGCCTCCTCATAGATGCGGATGAAGTCTTTGTACCGGGGAGCGCAGGTGAGCCAGGCCTCTGCAAAGTGCATCCACCCGGTGAATAAAAAACTTCCTGGGCCGGGTTTCACCCCACATCGTAGGAGGGTGTGGATGTTGCCAGTGGATTTTCCAGATTTGCCGACTGGTTGAAACAGAGCAAATTTCTGGCGATGGATCCGCGTGGCGCTCACACCGATGATCGATTCTTGGGCTTCCCTGTCATTGGAGACGGACTTGATGTTGCCACGGATAACTGCAAGGAAGATTAAGAAGATCAGCAATTGTTCAATTCCCACCCTCTCTTTTATAAGATCGCTAGTTGGATACCTGCGCTTCGCTACGAAACTATGTGATCGGGCTTGATACTTAAAACTTGAAAATTAATGTAGAATGCGTAACTCCTTATCATTGACATGTGTTAATATAAGGCAACTGGAAGTTGGAAAAGAGTTCCTTTCAGGTGGGGAGGGGGAGTAGAACATCTAACTCCTTAGTATCGATGTGTGTTAATATAAGGCAACTGGCAGTTGGAACAGAGTTCCTTTCAGTGGGGAGTAGAACATCTAACCCCTTAGCATTGACATGTGTTATTATAAGGAAACTGGCAGTTGGAACAGAGTTCCTTTCAGGTGGGGAGGGAGAGTAGAATGTCTAACTCCTTAGCATCGACACGTGTTAATATAATATTGTATAAGAAATACTGGAGATATGACGGTCATTTTGACAAATCCTTTCTTAGCGAGCACCTAGAAGGCAAGAGGAAGATACGTGCTGAATTTCAGGCTTTACAGTTCTGGAGATTTCGTGATGAGTGAGTGGATTTGGCTTTTATATACGTATGTAGATTTCAAGCAGCAGCCCAGGAAACAGAACAGCAGAACAGGTCCAAGTGATTCTAGGCTTAAAGGCTAAGCTATGGCGAGTTTGATCAGAGTTAATTGAACATATCACTCAATGGGATAGGTTCACACAACTCTCTAAACCTGTGTTTTTCAAAATTGGCCACTTGAGGTACGGACCTCATCTCCCAGAATTCCTGGCTGAGGAACTCTGGAATTCCACACTTTGAAGTCCACACCTCATAAAGCAGCCAACTTTGAAAACCACTGCCTTAAACCATAGGCCACGTTTTCCAAGCCACAATGGGTAGGTTCCCAAGAAATGCCGGACATAAGCTCAAGAGCTAAATCTTAGGCCCACTATGGCCCACGTTCCACAGGTGGCATGTGGAGATGACTCTGCTGGCACGCGAGTCATCGCCCCAGCTCAGCTGCACCGTGCATGCACGTATGCCTCCCGACGGCCAGCTGATTTTCAGGTCTCTGCTGAGCAGGCGGCGGGCGGGGCGCATGCAGGAGACATGCACAGGGAGTCAAATGTGACTTTGTGGGGGTGGGGAGGAGCTGGGGGCGTTTTTTGTCCCAGGGGGCTTCAGGGAGGCCTGCTAGGCCCAAAATGGGGCACGGCGGTCGCACACACATGCTCAGGGGGTGGGCGGGCAGGGGTTGCACAGGCGCGGGGCGCAGGCATTGCATTATGGGTGTGGGCATGCACATGAGCTCTGTTGCACGCTCATATGTCCTTTTGCCATGGGGTGACAAAAAGGTTAGCCAACACTGTCTCAGCGTAATCTCTGAATCCATTGTAAAAGTATCAGAGTTAAAATATAGGAGTAAAATGAGCTTTGTATTTCTTTTTTTCTTTTTTTAAGATAAGGGGGAGATTTGAGATCAATCCGACCATGTGGCTGCACCCAATTTAATGACCCTTTTCGCCGTTCAACGAACGTTGCCGTTGCTAAGTGAACACAGCGGTTGTTAGTTAAGCAATAGCAATAGCAGTGGACTTATATACCGCTTCATAGGCCTTTCAGGCCTCTCTAAGCGGTTTACAGAGAGTCAGCATATTGCCCCCAACAATCTGGGTCCTCATTTTACCCACCTCGGAAGGATGGAAGGCTGAGTCAACCCTGAGCCGGTGAGATTTGAACCGCTGACCTGCTGATCTAGCAGTAGCCTGCAGTGCTGCATTTAACCACTGCGCCACCTTGGCTCTTAAGGGACTCTGTGCTTCTTTCTAGGGGGGAAGCTGAAAGTAAATGCCAGTTTGGGGGCAAAAAATTATCACCCCAAAATGGGATGATGCAAACAGACATAAATGGGACCCAGCTGCAATCATGAGACGATAAGGGGTGTTCTTTAAAGTTTCCACTGACTCCGATTTCAGGGTGGCAAAAGGGCCTCACTCAGAGAGGCATCTGGCGGGCATTTCTTTGCTGACCTCTCTCTCTTAATCGGTTGC